>NW_024471166.1:0-78501 GCF_017639515.1 Carcharodon carcharias
TTGGTGGAGGGTGAGATATCTAGGAGAAAGTGAGTTGGAGTAAGGGGCAATTACATAGGTGGAGGGTGATATTCCAGGAGAGAGGTCAGTTGAGTAAGGGACAAGTACATTGGTGGAGGGTGAGATTCCAGGAAAGAGTGAGTTGGAATAATGTACAAGTGCATTGGTGGAGGGTGAGATTCCGTGAGGGAGAGAGTTGGAATAAGCGACAAGTACTTTGGTGGAGGGTGAGATTCTAGGAGAAAGTGAGTTGGAGTAAGGGACAAGTACATTGGTGGAGGGTGATATTCCAGGAGAGAGTCAGTTGGAGTAAGGGACAAGTACATTGGTGGAGGGTGAGATTCCAGGAGAGAGTGAGCTGGAAAAAGGAACAAGTGCATTGGTGGAGGGTGAGATTGCGGGAGGGAGAGAGTTGGAGTAAGGAGAAGTACATTGGTGGAGGGTGAGATTCCTGAAAAGAGTGACTTGGGGTAAGGGACACGTATATTGGTGGAGGTTGAGATTCCATGAGAGAGTGAATTAGAATAAGGGAAAGTGCATCGATGAAGGGTGAAACTCCAGGAGAGAGTGAGTTGGAATAAGGGACAAGTACATTGGTGGAGGGTGAGATTCCATGAAAAAGTGAGTTGGAATAACGGACCAGTGCATTGGAGGAGGGTGAGATTCCAGGAGAGAGTGAATTAGAATAAGGGACAAATGCCTTGGTGAAGGGTGAGATTCCAGGAGAGAGGGAGTTGGAATAAGGGACAAGTACATTGGTGGAGGGTGAGATTCCAGGAGAGAGTGAATTAGAATAAGGGACAAGTGCATTGGTGAAGGGTGAAATTCCATGAGAGAGTGAGTTGGAATAAGGGACAAGTATATTGGTGGAGGGTGAGATTCCAGAAAAGAGTGAGTTGGAATAAGGTACAAGTGCATTGGTGGAGGGTGAGATTCTAGGAGAGAGTGAGTTTGAATAAGGGACCAGTGCATTGGTGGAGGGTGTGATTCCAGGAGATAATGAATTGGAATAAGGGACAAGTGCATTGGTGGAGGATGAGATTCCCGGAGAGAGTGAATTTGAGTAATAGACAAGTACATTGGTGGATGGTGAGATGCCGTGAGACAGTGAATTAGAAATGCGGACAAGTGCCTTGGTGGAGGGTGAGATTCTGGGAGAGTGTGAGTTGGAGTAAGGGACAAGTACATTGGTGGAGGGGGGGCTTCCGGGAGCGAGTGAGTTGGAATAAGGGACAAATACGTTGGTGGAGTGTGAGATTCCAGGAGACAGTGAGCTGGTGTAAGAGACAAGTCCATTGGTGGAAGGTGTGATTCTGGTAGAGAGTGAGTTGGAGTAAGATACAAGTACATTGGTGGAGGGTGAGATTCTGGGAGAGAGAGAGTTGGAATAAGGAACAAGTGCATCGGTGCAGGGTGAGATTCCAGGAGGGAGTGAATTAGAATAAGGGACAAGTGCATTGGTGAAGGGTGAGATTCCAGGAGAGAGTGAGTAACAATAAGGGACAAGTACATTGGTGGAGGGTGAGATTCCAGGAGAGAGTGAATTAGAATAAGGGACAAGTGCATTGGTGAAGGGTGAAATTCCAGGAGAGAGTGAGTTGGAATAAGGAACAAGTACATTGCTGCAGGATGAGATTCCAGGAGAGAGTGAATTAGAATAAGGGACAAGTGCATTGATGGAGGGTGAGATTCCAGGAGAGAGTGAGTTGGAATAAGGGACAAGAACATTGGTGGAGGGTGAGATTCCAGGAGAGAGTGAATTAGAATAAGGGACAAGTGCATTGGTGAAGGGTGAAATTCCAGGAGAGAGTGAGTTGGAATAAGGGACAAGTACATTGCTGCAGGATGAGATTCCAGGAGAGAGTGAATTAGAATAAGGGACAAGTGCATTGATGGAGGGTGAGATTCCAGGAGAGAGTGAGTTGGAATAAGGGACAAGAACATTGGTGGAGGGTGAGATTCCAGGAGAGAGTGAATTAGAATAAGGGACAAGTGCATTGGTGAAGGGTGAAATTCCAGGAGAGAGTAAGTTGTAATAAGGAACAAGTGCATTGGTGAAGGGTGAGATTCTAGGAGAGAGTGAGTTGGAATAAGGGACCAGTGCATTGGTGGAGGGTGAGATTCCAGTAGAGTGTGAATTAGAATAAGGGACAAGTGCATTGGTGAATGGTGAGATTCTAGGAGAAAGTGAGTTAGAGTAAGGGGCAGTACATTGGTGGAGTGTGAGATTCTGCGAGAGAGTGAGTTGGAATACAGGACAAGTACGTTGGTGGAGGGTGAGATTCCAGGAGAGAGTGAGTTGGAATAAGGGACAATTACATTGGTGGAGGGTGAGATTCCAGGAGAGAGTGAATTAGAATAAGGGACAAGTGCATTGGTGAAGGGTGAAATTCCGGAGAGAGTGAGTTGGAACAAGGGACAAGCACATTGGTGGAGGTTGAGATTCCATGAGAGAGTGAATTAGAATAAGGGAAAGTGCATCGATGAAGGGTGAAACTCCAGGAGAGAGTGAGTTGGAATAAGGGACAAGTACATTGGTGGAGGGTGAGATTCCATGAAAAAGTGAGTTGGAATAACGGACCAGTGCATTGGAGGAGGGTGAGATTCCAGGAGAGAGTGAATTAGAATAAGGGACAAATGCCTTGGTGAAGGGTGAGATTCCAGGAGAGAGGGAGTTGGAATAAGGGACAAGTACATTGGTGGAGGGTGAGATTCCAGGAGAGAGTGAATTAGAATAAGGGACAAGTGCATTGGTGAAGGGTGAAATTCCATGAGAGAGTGAGTTGGAATAAGGGACAAGTATATTGGTGGAGGGTGAGATTCCAGAAAAGAGTGAGTTGGAATAAGGTACAAGTGCATTGGTGGAGGGTGAGATTCTAGGAGAGAGTGAGTTTGAATAAGGGACCAGTGCATTGGTGGAGGGTGTGATTCCAGGAGATAATGAATTGGAATAAGGGACAAGTGCATTGGTGGAGGATGAGATTCCCGGAGAGAGTGAATTTGAGTAATAGACAAGTACATTGGTGGATGGTGAGATGCCGTGAGACAGTGAATTAGAAATGCGGACAAGTGCCTTGGTGGAGGGTGAGATTCTGGGAGAGTGTGAGTTGGAGTAAGGGACAAGTACATTGGTGGAGGGGGGGCTTCCGGGAGCGAGTGAGTTGGAATAAGGGACAAATACGTTGGTGGAGTGTGAGATTCCAGGAGACAGTGAGCTGGTGTAAGAGACAAGTCCATTGGTGGAAGGTGTGATTCTGGTAGAGAGTGAGTTGGAGTAAGATACAAGTACATTGGTGGAGGGTGAGATTCTGGGAGAGAGAGAGTTGGAATAAGGAACAAGTGCATCGGTGCAGGGTGAGATTCCAGGAGGGAGTGAATTAGAATAAGGGACAAGTGCATTGGTGAAGGGTGAGATTCCAGGAGAGAGTGAGTTACAATAAGGGACAAGTACATTGGTGGAGGGTGAGATTCCAGGAGAGAGTGAATTAGAATAAGGGACAAGTGCATTGGTGAAGGGTGAAATTCCAGGAGAGAGTGAGTTGGAATAAGGAACAAGTACATTGCTGCAGGATGAGATTCCAGGAGAGAGTGAATTAGAATAAGGGACAAGTGCATTGATGGAGGGTGAGATTCCAGGAGAGAGTGAGTTGGAATAAGGGACAAGAACATTGGTGGAGGGTGAGATTCCAGGAGAGAGTGAATTAGAATAAGGGACAAGTGCATTGGTGAAGGGTGAAATTCCAGGAGAGAGTGAGTTGGAATAAGGGACAAGTACATTGCTGCAGGATGAGATTCCAGGAGAGAGTGAATTAGAATAAGGGACAAGTGCATTGATGGAGGGTGAGATTCCAGGAGAGAGTGAGTTGGAATAAGGGACAAGAACATTGGTGGAGGGTGAGATTCCAGGAGAGAATGAATTAGAATAAGGGACAAGTGCATTGGTGAAGGGTGAAATTCCAGGAGAGAGTAAGTTGTAATAAGGAACAAGTGCATTGGTGAAGGGTGAGATTCTAGGAGAGAGTGAGTTGGAATAAGGGACCAGTGCATTGGTGGAGGGTGAGATTCCAGTAGAGTGTGAATTAGAATAAGGGACAAGTGCATTGGTGAATGGTGAGATTCTAGGAGAAAGTGAGTTAGAGTAAGGGGAAGTACATTGGTGGAGTGTGAGATTCTGCGAGAGAGTGAGTTGGAATAAAGGACAAGTACATTGGTGGAGGGTGAGATTCCAGGAGAGAGTGAGTTGGAATAAGGGACAAGTACATTGGTGGAGGGTGAGATTCTAGGAGAGAGTGAATTAGAATAAGGGACAAGTGCATTGGTGAAGGGTGAAATTCCAGGAGAGAGTGAGTTGGAACAAGGGACAAGTACATTGGTGGAGGGTGAGATTCTAGGAGAAAGTGCGTTGGAGTAAGGGACAAGTACATTGGTGGAGGGTGATATTCCAGGAGAGAGTCAGTTGGAGTAAGGGACAAGTACATTGGTGGAGGGTGAGATTCCAGAAAAGAGTGAGTTGGAATAAGGTACAAGTGCATTAGTGGAGGGTGAGATTCTAGGAGAGAGTGAGTTGGAATAAGGGACCAGTGCATTGGTGGAGGGTGAGTATCCAGTAGAGTGTGAATTAGAATAAGGGACAAGTGCAGTGGTGAATGGTGAGATTCTAGGAGAAAGTGAGTTAGAGTAAGGGGCAGTACATTGGTGGAGTGTGAGATTCTGCGAGAGAGTGAGTTGGAATACAGGACAAGTACGTTGGTGGAGGGTGAGATTCCAGGAGAGAGTGAGTTGGAATAAGGGACAATTACATTGGTGGAGGGTGAGATTCCAGGAGAGAGTGAATTAGAATAAGGGACAAGTGCATTGGTGAAGGGTGAAATTCCGGAGAGAGTGAGTTGGAACAAGGGACAAGCACATTGGTGGAGGGTGAGATTCTAGGAGAAAGTGAGTTGGAGTAAGGGAAAAGTACATTGGTGGAGGGTGAGATTCCAGGAGAGAGTCAGTTGGAGTAAGGGACAAGTACATTGGTGGAGGGTGAGATTCCAGGAAAGAGTGAGTTGGAATAATGTACAAGTGCATTGGTGGAGGGTGAGATTCCGTGAGGGAGAGAGTTGGAATAAGGGACAAGTACTTTGGTGGAGGGTGAGATTCTAGGAGAAAGTGAGTTGGAGTAAGGGACAAGTACATTGGTGGAGGGTGATATTCCAGGAGAGAGTCAGTTGGAGTAAGGGACAAGAACATTGGTGGAGGGTGAGATTCCAGGAGAGAGTGAGTTGGAATAAGGGACAAGAACATTGGTGGAGGGTGAGATTCCAGGAGAGAGTGAATTAGAATAAGGGACAAGTGCATTGGTGAAGGGTGAAATTCCAGGAGAAAGTGAGTTGGAATAAGGGACAAGTACATTGGTGGAGGGTGAGATTCCAGAAAAGAGTGAGTTGGAATAAGGAACAAGTGCATTGGTGGAGGGTGAGATTCTAGGAGAGAGTGAATTAGAATAAGGGACAAGTGCATTGGTGATTGGTGAGATTCTAGGAGAAAGTGAGTTAGAGTAAGGGGCAGTACATTGGTGGAGTGTGAGATTCTGCGAGAGAGTGAGTTGGAATAAAGGACAAGTACATTGGTGGAGGGTGAGATTCCAGGAGAGAGTGAGTTGGAATAAGGGACAAGTACATTGGTGCAGGGTGAGATTCCAGGAGAGAGTGAATTAGAATAAGGGACAAGTGCATTGGTGAAGGGTGAAATTCCAGGAGAGAGTGAGTTGGAACAAGGGACAAGTACATTGGTGGAGGGTGAGATTCTAGGAGAAAGTGAGTTGGAGTAAGCGACAAGTACATTGGTGGAGGGTGATATTCCAGGAGAGAGTCAGTTGGGGTAAGGGACAAGTACATTGGTGGATGGTGAGATTCCAGGAAAGAGTGAGTTGGAATAATGTACAAGTGCATTGGTGGAGGCTGAGATTCGGTGAGGGAGAGAGTTGGAATAAGGGACAAGTACTTTGGTGGAGGGTGAGATTCTAGGAGAAAGTGAGTTGGAGTAAGGGACAAGTACATTGGTGGAGGGTGAGATTCCAGGAGAGAGTGAGCTGGAAAAAGGAACAAGTCCATTGGTGGAGGGTGAGATTGCGGGAGGGAGAGAGTTGGAGTAAGGGGAAGTACATTGGTGGAGGGTGAGATTCCTGAAAAGAGTGACTTGGGGTAAGGGACAAGTATATTGGTGGAGGTTGAGATTCCATGAGAGAGTGAATTAGAATAAGGGACAAGTGCATCGATGAAGGGTGAAACTCCAGGAGAGATTGAGTTGGAATAAGGGACAAGTACATTGGCGGAGGGTGAGATTCCAGGAGAGAGTGAGTTGGAATAAGGGACAAGTACATTGGTGGAGGGTGAGATTGCAGGAGAGAGTGAATTAGAATAAGGGACAAGTGCATTGGTGAAGGTTGAGATTCCAGGAGAGAGTGAGTTGGAATAAGGGACCAGTGCATTGGTGGAGGGTGAGATTCCAGTAGAGTGTGAATTAGAATAAGGGACAAGTGCATTGGTGAATGGTGAGATTCTAGGAGAAAGTGAGTTAGAGTAAGGGGCAGTACATTGGTGGAGTGTGAGATTCTGCGAGAGAGTGAGTTGGAATAAAGGACAAGTACATTGGTGGAGGGTGAGATTCCAGGAGAGAGTGAGTTGGAATAAGGGACAAGTACATTGGTGGAGGGTGAGATTCCAGGAGAGAGTGAATCAGAATACGGGACAAGTGCATTGGTGAAGGGTGAAATTCCAGGAGAGAGTGAGTTGGAACAAGGGACAAGTACATTGGTGGAGGGTGAGATTCTAGGAGAAAGTGGGTTGGAGTAAGGGACAAGTACATTGGTGGAGGGTGATATTCCAGGAGAGAGTCAGTTGGGGTAAGGGACAAGTACATTGGTGGAGGGTGAGATTCCAGAAACGAGTGAGTTGGAATAAGGGACAAGTGCATTGGTGAAGGGTGAGATTCCAGGAGAGAGTGATTTAGAATACGGGACAAGTACATTGGTGGAGGGTGAGATTCCAGGAGAGAGTGAATTAGAATAAGGGACAAGTGCATTGGTGAAGGGTGAAATTCCAGGAGAGAGTGACTTGGAATAAGGGACAAGTACATTGCTGCAGGGTGAGATTCCAGGAGAGAGTGAATTAGAATAAGGGACAAGTGCATTGGTGGATGGTGAGATTCCAGGAGAGAGTGAGTTGGAATAAGGGACAAGAACATTGGTGGAGGGTGAGATTCCAGGAGAGAGTGAATTAGAATAAGGGACAAGTGCATTGGTGAAGGGTGAAATTCCAGGAGAGAGTGAGTTGGAACAAGGGACAAGTAAAATGGTGGAGGGTGAGATTCTAGGAGAAAGTGAGTTGGAGTAAGGGACAAGTACATTGGTGGAGGGTGATATTCCAGGAGAGAGTCAGTTGGGGTAAGGGACAAGTACATTGGTGGAGGGTGAGATTCCAGAAAAGAGTGAGTTGGAATAAGGGACAAGTACATTGGTGGAGGGTGAGATTCCAGGAGAGAGTGAATTAGAATAAGGGACAAGTGCATTGGTGAAGGGCTAAATTCCAGGAGAGAGTGAGTTGGAATAAGGGACAAGTACATTGCTGCAGGGTGAGATTCCAGGAGAGAGTGAATTAGAATAAGGGACAAGTGCATTGGTGGAGGGTGAGATTCCAGGAGAGAGTGAGTTGGAATAAGGGACAAGAACATTGGTGGAGGGTGAGATTCCAGGAGAGAGTGAATTAGAATAAGGGACAAGTGCATTGGTGAAGGGTGAAATTCCAGGAGAGAGTGAGTTGGAATAAGGGACAAGTACATTGGTGGAGGGTGAGATTCCAGAAAAGAGTGAGTTGGAATAAGGAACAAGTGCATTGGTGGAGGGTGAGATTCTAGGAGAGAGTGAGTTGGAATAAGGGACCAGTGCATTGGTGGAGGGTGAGATTCCAGTAGAGTGTGAATTAGAATAAGGGACAAGTGCATTGGTGAATGGTGAGATTCTAGGAGAAAGTGAGTTAGAGTAAGGGGCAGTACATTGGTGGAGTGTGAGATTCTGCGAGAGAGTGAGTTGGAATAAAGGACAAGTACATTGGTGGAGGGTGAGATTCCAGGAGAGAGTGAGTTGGAATAAGGGACAAGTACATTGGTGGAGGGTGAGATTCCAGGAGAGAGTGAATTAGAATAAGGGACAAGTGCATTGGTGAAGGGTGAAATTCCAGGAGAGAGTGATTTGGAACAAGGGACAAGTACATTGGTGCAGGGTGAGATTCTAGGAGAAAGTGAGTTGGAGTAAGGGACAAGTAAATTGGTGGAGGGTGATATTCCAGGAGAGAGTCAGTTGGGGTAAGGGACAAGTACATTGGTGGAGGGTGAGATTCCAGAAAAGAGTGAGTTGGAATAAGGTACAAGTGCATTAGTGGAGGGTGAGATTCTAGGAGAGAGTGAGTTGGAATAAGGGACCAGTGCATTGGTGGAGGGTGAGATTCCAGTAGAGTGTGAATTAGAATAAGGGACAAGTGCATTGGTGAAGGGTGAAATTCCAGGAGAGAGTGAGTTGGAACAAGGGACAAGTACATTGGTGGAGGGTGAGATTCTAGGAGAAAGTGAGTTGGAGTAAGGGACAAGTACATTGGTGGAGGGTGATATTCCAGGAGAGAGTCAGTTGGGGTAAGGGACAAGTACATTGGTGGAGGGTGAGATTCCAGAAAAGAGTGAGTTGGAATAAGGTACAAGTGCATTAGTGGAGGGTGAGATTCTAGGTGAGAGTGAGTTGGAATAACGGACCAGTGCATTGGTGGAGGGTGAGATTCCAGTAGAGTGTGAATTAGAATAAGGGACAAGTGCACTGGTGAATGGTGAGATTCTAGGATAAAGTGAGTTAGATTAAGGGGCAGTACATTGGTGGAGTGTGCAATACTGCGAGAGAGTGAGTTGGAATAAAGGACAAGTACATTGGTGGAGGGTGAGATTCCAGGAGAGAGTGAGTTGGAATAAGGGACAAGTACATTGGTGGAGGGTGAGATTCCATGAAAGAGTGAGTTGGAATAACGGACTAGTGCATTGGAGGAGGGTGAGATACCAGGAGAGAGTGAATTAGAATAAGGGCAAGTGCCTTGGTGAAGGGTGAGATTCCAGGAGAGAGGGAGTTGGAATAAGGGACAAGTACATTTGTGGAGGGTGAGATTCCAGGAGAGAGTGAATTAGAATAAGGGACAAGTGCATTGGTGAAGGGTGAAATTCCAGGAGAGAGTGAGTTGGAATAAGGGACAAGTATATTGGTGGAGGGTGAGATTCCAGAAAAGAGTGAGTTGCAATAATGTACAAGTGCATTGGTGGAGGGTGAGATTCTAGGAGAGAGTGAGTTTTAATAAGGGACCAGTGCATTGGTGGAGGGTGAGATTCCAGTAGAGAGTGAATTAGAATAAGGGACAAGTGCATTGGTGAATGGTGACATTCTAGGAGAAAGTGAGTTAGAGTAAGGGGCAGTACATTGGTGGAGGGTGAGATTCTGCGAGAGAGTGAGTTGGAATAAAGGACAAGTACATTGGTAGAGGGTGAGATTCGAGGAGAGAGTGAGTTGGAATAAGGGACAAGTACATTGGTGGAGGGTGAGATTCCAGGAAAGAGTGAGTTGGAATAAGGGTGAAGTGCATTGGTGGAGCGTGAGTTTGCGGGAGGGTGTGAGTTGGAATAAGGGACAAGTACATTGGTGGAGTATAAGATTCCAGGACAGAGTGAGATGGAATAAGGGACAAGTGCTTTGGTGGAGGGTGAGATTCTGGGAGAGAGTCAGTTGGAATAAAGGGCAAGTACATTGGTGGAGGGTGAGATTCCGGGAGAGTGTGAGTTGGAATAAGGGACGAGTGCATTGGTGGAGGGTGAAATTCTGGGAAGAAGTCAGTTCGGGTAAGAGACAAGGACTTTGGTGGAAGGTAAGATTCTGGGAGAGAGTGAGTTGGAATAACGGACAAGTGCATTGGTGGAGGATGAGATTCTGGGAGAGATTGAGTTGGAGTAAGGGACAAGTACATTGGTGGAGATTGAGATTCTGGGAGAGAGTGAGTTGGAATAAGGGACAAGTACATTGCTGCAGGATGAGATTCCAGGAGAGAGTGAATTAGAATAAGGGACAAGTGCATTGATGGAGGGTGAGATTCCAGGAGAGAGTGAGTTGGAATAAGGGACAAGAACATTGGTGGAGGGTGAGATTCCAGGAGAGAGTGAATTAGAATAAGGGACAAGTGCATTGGTGAAGGGTGAAATTCCAGGAGAGAGTAAGTTGTAATAAGGAACAAGTGCATTGGTGAAGGGTGAGATTCTAGGAGAGAGTGAGTTGGAATAAGGGACCAGTGCATTGGTGGAGGGTGAGATTCCAGTAGAGTGTGAATTAGAATAAGGGACAAGTGCATTGGTGAATGGTGAGATTCTAGGAGAAAGTGAGTTAGAGTAAGGGGCAGTACATTGGTGGAGTGTGAGATTCTGCGAGAGAGTGAGTTGGAATAAAGGACAAGTACATTGGTGGAGGGTGAGATTCCAGGAGAGAGTGAGTTGGAATAAGGGACAAGTACATTGGTGGAGGGTGAGATTCCAGGAGAGAGTGAATTAGAATAAGGGACAAGTGCATTGGTGAAGGGTGAAATTCCAGGAGAGAGTGAGTTGGAACAAGGGACAAGTACATTGGTGCAGGGTGAGATTCTAGGAGAAAGTGAGTTGGAGTAAGGGACAAGTAAATTGGTGGAGGGTGATATTCCAGGAGAGAGTCAGTTGGGGTAAGGGACAAGTACATTGGTGGAGGGTGAGATTCCAGAAAAGAGTGAGTTGGAATAAGGTACAAGTGCATTAGTGGAGGGTGAGATTCTAGGAGAGAGTGAGTTGGAATAAGGGACCAGTGCATTGGTGGAGGGGGAGATTCCAGTAGAGTGTGAATTAGAATAAGGGACAAGTGCATTGGTGAAGGGTGAAATTCCAGGAGAGAGTGAGTTGGAACAAGGGACAAGTACATTGGTGGAGGGTGAGATTCCAGGAAAGAGTGAGTTGGAATAATGTACAAGTGCATTGGTGGAGGGTGAGATTCCGTGAGGGAGAGAGTTGGAATAAGGGACAAGTACTTTGGTGGAGGGTGAGATTCTAGGAGAAAGTGAGTTGGAGTAAGGGACAAGTACATTGGTGGAGGGTGATATTCCAGGAGAGAGTCAGTTGGAGTAAGGGACAAGAACATTGGTGGAGGGTGAGATTCCAGGAGAGAGTGAGTTGGAATAAGGGACAAGAACATTGGTGGAGGGTGAGATTCCAGGAGAGAGTGAATTAGAATAAGGGACAAGTGCATTGGTGAAGGGTGAAATTCCAGGAGAGAGTGAGTTGGAATAAGGGACAAGTATATTGGTGGAGGGTGAGATTCCAGAAAAGAGTGAGTTGCAATAATGTACAAGTGCATTGGTGGAGGGTGAGATTCTAGGAGAGAGTGAGTTTTAATAAGGGACCAGTGCATTGGTGGAGGGTGAGATTCCAGTAGAGAGTGAATTAGAATAAGGGACAAGTGCATTGGTGAATGGTGACATTCTAGGAGAAAGTGAGTTAGAGTAAGGGGCAGTACATTGGTGGAGGGTGAGATTCTGCGAGAGAGTGAGTTGGAATAAAGGACAAGTACATTGGTAGAGGGTGAGATTCGAGGAGAGAGTGAGTTGGAATAAGGGACAAGTACATTGGTGGAGGGTGAGATTCCAGGAAAGAGTGAGTTGGAATAAGGGTGAAGTGCATTGGTGGAGCGTGAGTTTGCGGGAGGGTGTGAGTTGGAATAAGGGACAAGTACATTGGTGGAGTATAAGATTCCAGGACAGAGTGAGATGGAATAAGGGACAAGTGCTTTGGTGGAGGGTGAGATTCTGGGAGAGAGTCAGTTGGAATAAAGGGCAAGTACATTGGTGGAGGGTGAGATTCCGGGAGAGTGTGAGTTGGAATAAGGGACGAGTGCATTGGTGGAGGGTGAAATTCTGGGAAGAAGTCAGTTCGGGTAAGAGACAAGGACTTTGGTGGAAGGTAAGATTCTGGGAGAGAGTGAGTTGGAATAACGGACAAGTGCATTGGTGGAGGATGAGATTCTGGGAGAGATTGAGTTGGAGTAAGGGACAAGTACATTGGTGGAGATTGAGATTCTGGGAGAGAGTGAGTTGGAATAAGGGACAAGTACATTGCTGCAGGATGAGATTCCAGGAGAGAGTGAATTAGAATAAGGGACAAGTGCATTGATGGAGGGTGAGATTCCAGGAGAGAGTGAGTTGGAATAAGGGACAAGAACATTGGTGGAGGGTGAGATTCCAGGAGAGAGTGAATTAGAATAAGGGACAAGTGCATTGGTGAAGGGTGAAATTCCAGGAGAGAGTAAGTTGTAATAAGGAACAAGTGCATTGGTGAAGGGTGAGATTCTAGGAGAGAGTGAGTTGGAATAAGGGACCAGTGCATTGGTGGAGGGTGAGATTCCAGTAGAGTGTGAATTAGAATAAGGGACAAGTGCATTGGTGAATGGTGAGATTCTAGGAGAAAGTGAGTTAGAGTAAGGGGCAGTACATTGGTGGAGTGTGAGATTCTGCGAGAGAGTGAGTTGGAATAAAGGACAAGTACATTGGTGGAGGGTGAGATTCCAGGAGAGAGTGAGTTGGAATAAGGGACAAGTACATTGGTGGAGGGTGAGATTCCAGGAGAGAGTGAATTAGAATAAGGGACAAGTGCATTGGTGAAGGGTGAAATTCCAGGAGAGAGTGAGTTGGAACAAGGGACAAGTACATTGGTGCAGGGTGAGATTCTAGGAGAAAGTGAGTTGGAGTAAGGGACAAGTAAATTGGTGGAGGGTGATATTCCAGGAGAGAGTCAGTTGGGGTAAGGGACAAGTACATTGGTGGAGGGTGAGATTCCAGAAAAGAGTGAGTTGGAATAAGGTACAAGTGCATTAGTGGAGGGTGAGATTCTAGGAGAGAGTGAGTTGGAATAAGGGACCAGTGCATTGGTGGAGGGGGAGATTCCAGTAGAGTGTGAATTAGAATAAGGGACAAGTGCATTGGTGAAGGGTGAAATTCCAGGAGAGAGTGAGTTGGAACAAGGGACAAGTACATTGGTGGAGGGTGAGATTCCAGGAAAGAGTGAGTTGGAATAATGTACAAGTGCATTGGTGGAGGGTGAGATTCCGTGAGGGAGAGAGTTGGAATAAGGGACAAGTACTTTGGTGGAGGGTGAGATTCTAGGAGAAAGTGAGTTGGAGTAAGGGACAAGTACATTGGTGGAGGGTGATATTCCAGGAGAGAGTCAGTTGGAGTAAGGGACAAGAACATTGGTGGAGGGTGAGATTCCAGGAGAGAGTGAGTTGGAATAAGGGACAAGAACATTGGTGGAGGGTGAGATTCCAGGAGAGAGTGAATTAGAATAAGGGACAAGTGCATTGGTGAAGGGTGAAATTCCAGGAGAAAGTGAGTTGGAATAAGGGACAAGTACATTGGTGGAGGGTGAGATTCCAGAAAAGAGTGAGTTTGAATAAGGAACAAGTGCATTGGTGGAGGGTGAGATTCTAGGAGAGAGTGAATTAGAATAAGGGACAAGTGCATTGGTGATTGGTGAGATTCTAGGAGAAAGTGAGTTAGAGTAAGGGGCAGTACATTGGTGGAGTGTGAGTTTCTGCGAGAGAGTGAGTTGGAATAAAGGACAAGTACATTGGTGGATGGTGAGATTCCAGGAGAGAGTGAGTTGGAATAAGGGACAAGTACATTGGTGCAGGGTGAGATTCCAGGAGAGAATGAATTAGAATAAGGGACAAGTGCATTGGTGAAGGGTGAAATTCCAGGAGAGAGTGAGTTGGAACAAGGGACAAGTACATTGGTGGAGGGTGAGATTCTAGGAGAAAGTGAGTTGGAGTAAGGGACAAGTACATTGGTGGAGGGTGATATTCCAGGAGAGAGTCAGTTGGGGTAAGGGACAAGTACATTGGTGGATGGTGAGATTCCAGGAAAGAGTGAGTTGGAATAATGTACAAGTGCATTGGTGGAGGCTGAGATTCCGTGAGGGAGAGAGTTGGAATAAGGGATAAGTACATTGGTGGAGGGTGAGATTCCAGAAAAGAGTGAGTTGGAATAAGGTACAAGTGCATTAGTTTAGGGTGAGATTCTAGGAGAGAGTGAGTTGGAATAAGGGACCAGTGCATTGGTGGAGGGTGAGATTCCAGTAGAGTGTGAATTAGAATAAGTGACAAGTGCATTGGTGAATGGAGAGATTCTAGGATAAAGTGAGTTAGTTTAAGGGGCAGTACATTGGTGGAGTGTGAGATTCTGCGAGAGAGTGAGTTGGAATAAAGGACAAGTACATTGGTGGAGGGTGAGATTCCAGGAGAGAGTGAGTTGGAATAAGGGACAAGTACATTGGTGGAGGGTGAGATTCCAGGAGAGAGTGAATCAGAATAAGGGACAAGTGCATTGGTGAAGGGTGAAATTCCAGGAGAGAGTGAGTTGGAACAAGGGACAAGTACATTGGTGGAGGGTGAGATTCTAGGAGAAAGTGAGTTGGAGTAAGGGACAAGTACATTGGTGGAGGGTGATATTCCAGGAGAGAGTCAGTTGGGGTAAGGGACAAGTACATTGGTGGAGGGTGAGATTCCAGAAAAGAGTGAGTTGGAATAAGGGACAAGTGCATTGGTGAAGGGTGAGATTCCAGGAGAGAGTGATTTAGAATACGGGACAAGTACATTCGTGGAGGGTGAGATTCCAGGAGAGAGTGAATTAGAATAAGGGACAAGTGCATTGGTGAAGGGTGAAATTCCAGGAGAGAGTGAGTTGGAATAAGGGACAAGTACATTGCTGCAGGGTGAGATTCCAGGAGAGAGTGAATTAGAATAAGGGACAAGTGCATTGGTGGATGGTGAGATTCCAGGAGAGAGTGAGTTGGAATAAGGGACAAGAACATTGGTGGAGGGTGAGATTCCAGGAGAGAGTGAATTAGAATAAGGGACAAGTGCATTGGTGAAGGGTGAAATTCCAGGAGAGAGTGAGTTGGAACAAGGGACAAGTAAAATGGTGGAGGGTGAGATTCTAGGAGAAAGTGAGTTGGAGTAAGGGACAAGTACATTGGTGGAGGGTGATATTCCAGGAGAGAGTCAGTTGGGGTAAGGGACAAGTACATTGGTGGAGGGTGAGATTCCAGAAAAGAGTGAGTTGGAATAAGGGACAAGTACATTGGTGGAGGGTGAGATTCCAGGAGAGAGTGAATTAGAATAAGGGACAAGTGCATTGGTGAAGGGCTAAATTCCAGGAGAGAGTGAGTTGGAATAAGGGACAAGTACATTGCTGCAGGGTGAGATTCCAGGAGAGAGTGAATTAGAATAAGGGACAAGTGCATTGGTGGAGGGTGAGATTCCAGGAGAGAGTGAGTTGGAATAAGGGACAAGAACATTGGTGGAGGGTGAGATTCCAGGAGAGACTGAATTAGAATAATGGAAAAGTGCATTGGTGAAGGGTCAAATTCCAGGTTAGAGTGAGTTGTAATAAGGGACAAGTACATTGGTGGAGGGTGAGATTCCAGAAAAGAGTGAGTTGGAATAAGGAACAAGTGCATTGGTGGAGGGTGAGATTCTAGGAGAGAGTGAGTTGGAATAAGGGACCAGTGCATTGGTGGAGGGTGAGATTCCAGTAGAGTGTGAATTAGAATAAGGGACAAGTGCATTGGTGAATGGTGAGATTCTAGGAGAAAGTGAGTTAGAGTAAGGGGCAGTACATTGGTGGAGTGTGAGATTCTGCGAGAGAGTGAGTTGGAATAAAGGACAAGTACATTGGTGGAGGGTGAGATTCCAGGAGAGAGTGAGTTGGAATAAGGGACAAGTACATTGGTGGAGGGTGAGATTCCAGGAGAGAGTGAATTAGAATAAGGGACAAGTGCATTGGTGAAGGGTGAAATTCCAGGAGAGAGTGAGTTGGAACAAGGGACAAGTATATTGGTGCAGGGTGAGATTCTAGGAGAAAGTGAGTTGGAGTAAGGGACAAGTAAATTGGTGGAGGGTGATATTCCAGGAGAGAGTCAGTTGGGGTAAGGGACAAGTACATTGGTGGAGGGTGAGATTCCAGAAAAGAGTGAGTTGGAATAAGGTACAAGTGCATGAGTGGAGGGTGAGATTCTAGGAGAGAGTGAGTTGGAATAAGGGACCAGTGCATTGGTGGAGGGTGAGATTCCAGTAGAGTGTGAATTAGAATAAGGGACAAGTGCATTGGTGAAGGGTGAAATTCCAGGAGAGAGTGAGTTGGAACAAGGGACAAGTACATTGGTGGAGGGTGAGATTCTAGGAGAAAGTGAGTTGGAGTAAGGGACAAGTACTTTGGTGGAGGGTGATATTCCAGGAGAGAGCCAGTTGGGGTAAGGGACAAGTACATTGGTGGAGGGTGAGATTCCAGAAAAGAGTGAGTTGGAATAAGGTACAAGTGCATTAGTGGAGGGTGAGATTCTAGGTGAGAGTGAGTTGGAATAACGGACCAGTGCATTGGTGGAGGGTGAGATTCCAGTAGAGTGTGAATTAGAATAAGGGACAAGTGCACTGGTGAATGGTGAGATTCTAGGATAAAGTGAGTTAGATTAAGGGGCAGTACATTGGTGGAGTGTGCAATACTGCGAGAGAGTGAGTTGGAATAAAGGACAAGTACATTGGTGGAGGGTGAGATTCCAGGAGAGAGTGAGTTGGAATAAGGGACAAGTACATTGGTGGAGGGTGAGATTCCATGAAAGAGTGAGTTGGAATAACGGACTAGTGCATTGGAGGAGGGTGAGATACCAGGAGAGAGTGAATTAGAATAAGGGCAAGTGCCTTGGTGAAGGGTGAGATTCCAGGAGAGAGGGAGTTGGAATAAGGGACAAGTACATTTGTGGAGGGTGAGATTCCAGGAGAGAGTGAATTAGAATAAGGGACAAGTGCATTGGTGAAGGGTGAAATTCCAGGAGAGAGTGAGTTGGAATAAGGGACAAGTATATTGGTGGAGGGTGAGATTCCAGAAAAGAGTGAGTTGGAATAATGTACAAGTGCATTGGTGGAGGGTGAGATTCTAGGAGAGAGTGAGTTTTAATAAGGGACCAGTGCATTGGTGGAGGGTGAGATTCCAGTAGAGAGTGAATTAGAATAAGGGACAAGTGCATTGGTGAATGGTGACATTCTAGGAGAAAGTGAGTTAGAGTAAGGGGCAGTACATTGGTGGAGGGTGAGATTCCAGGAGAGAGTCAGTTGGGGTAAGGGACAAGTACATTGGTGGATGGTGAGATTCCAGGAAAGAGTGAGTTGGAATAATGTACAAGTGCATTGGTGGAGGCTGAGATTCCGTGAGGGAGAGAGTTGGAATAAGGGACAAGTACTTTGGTGGAGGGTGAGATTCTAGGAGAAAGTGAGTTGGAGTAAGGGACAAGTACATTGGTGGAGGGTGAGATTCCAGGAGAGAGTGAGCTGGAAAAAGGAACAAGTCCATTGGTGGAGGGTGAGATTGCGGGAGGGAGAGAGTTGGAGTAAGGGGAAGTACATTGGTGGAGGGTGAGATTCCTGAAAAGAGTGACTTGGGGTAAGGGAAAAGTATATTGGTGGAGGTTCAGATTCCATGAGAGAGTGAATTAGAATAAGGGACAAGTGCATCGATGAAGGGTGAAACTCCAGGAGAGATTGAGTTGGAATAAGGGACAAGTACATTGGTGGAGGGTGAGATTCCAGGAGAGAGTGAGTTGGAATAAGGGACAAGTACATTGGTGGAGGGTGAGATTGCAGGAGAGAGTGAATTAGAATAAGGGACAAGTGCATTGGTGAAGGTTGAGATTCCAGGAGAGAGTGAGTTGGAATAAGGGACCAGTGCATTGGTGGAGGGTGAGATTCCAGTAGAGTGTGAATTAGAATAAGGGACAAGTGCATTGGTGAATGGTGAGATTCTAGGAGAAAGTGAGTTAGAGTAAGGGGCAGTACATTGGTGGAGTGTGAGATTCTGCGAGAGAGTGAGTTGGAATAAAGGACAAGTACATTGGTGGAGGGTGAGATTCCAGGAGAGAGTGAGTTGGAATAAGGGACAAGTACATTGGTGGAGGGTGAGATTCCAGGAGAGAGTGAATCAGAATAAGGGACAAGTGCATTGGTGAAGGGTGAAATTCCAGGAGAGAGTGAGTTGGAACAAGGGACAAGTACATTGGTGGAGGGTGAGATTCTAGGAGAAAGTGAGTTGGAGTAAGGGACAAGTACATTGGTGGAGGGTGATATTCCAGGAGAGAGTCAGTTGGGGTAAGGGACAAGTACATTGGTGGAGGGTGAGATTCCAGAAAAGAGTGAGTTGGAATAAGGGACAAGTGCATTGGTGAAGGGTGAGATTCCAGGAGAGAGTGATTTAGAATACGGGACAAGTACATTCGTGGAGGGTGAGATTCCAGGAGAGAGTGAATTAGAATAAGGGACAAGTGCATTGGTGAAGGGTGAAATTCCAGGAGAGAGTGAGTTGGAATAAGGGACAAGTACATTGCTGCAGGGTGAGATTCCAGGAGAGAGTGAATTAGAATAAGGGACAATTGCATTGGTGGATGGTGAGATTCCAGGAGAGAGTGAGTTGGAATAAGGGACAAGAACATTGGTGGAGGGTGAGATTCCAGGAGAGAGTGAATTAGAATAAGGGACAAGTGCATTGGTGAAGGGTGAAATTCCAGGAGAGAGTGAGTTGGAACAAGGGACAAGTAAAATGGTGGAGGGTGAGATTCTAGGAGAAAGTGAGTTGGAGTAAGGGACAAGTACATTGGTGGAGGGTGATATTCCAGGAGAGAGTCAGTTGGGGTAAGGGACAAGTACATTGGTGGAGGGTGAGATTCCAGAAAAGAGTGAGTTGGAATAAGGGACAAGTACATTGGTGGAGGGTGAGATTCCAGGAGAGAGTGAATTAGAATACGGGACAAGTACATTCGTGGAGGGTGAGATTCCAGGAGAGAGTGAATTAGAATAAGGGACAAGTGCATTGGTGAAGGGTGAGATTCCAGGAGAGAGTGAGCTGGAAAAAGGAACAAGTGCATTGGTGGAGGGTGAGATTGCGGGAGGGAGAGAGTTGGAGTAAGGAGAAGTACATTGGTGGAGGGTGAGATTCCTGAAAAGAGTGACTTGGGGTAAGGGACAAGTATATTGGTGGAGGTTGAGATTCCATGAGAGAGTGAATTAGAATAAGGGACAGTGCATCGATGAAGGGTGAAACTCCAGGAGAGAGTGAGTTGGAATAAGGGACAAGTACATTGGTGGAGGGTGAGATTCCATGAAAAAGTGAGTTGGAATAACGGACCAGTGCATTGGAGGAGGGTGAGATTCCAGGAGAGAGTGAATTAGAATAAGGGACAAATGCCTTGGTGAAGGGTGAGATTCCAGGAGAGAGGGAGTTGGAATAAGGGACAAGTACATTGGTGGAGGGTGAGATTCCAGGAGAGAGTGAATTAGAATAAGGGACAAGTGCATTGGTGAAGGGTGAAATTCCATGAGAGAGTGAGTTGGAGTAAGGGACAAGTATATTGGTGGAGGGTGAGATTCCAGAAAAGAGTGAGTTGGAATAAGGTACAAGTGCATTGGTGGAAGATGAGATTCCAGAAAAGAGTGAGTTGGAATAAGGTACAAGTGCATTAGTGGAGGGTGAGATTCTAGGAGAGAGTGAGTTTTAATAAGGGACCAGTGCATTGGTGGAGGGTGAGATTCCAGTAGAGAGTGAATTAGAATAAGGGACAAGTGCATTGGTGAATGGTGACATTCTAGGAGAAAGTGAGTTAGAGTAAGGGGCAGTACATTGGTGGAGGGTGAGATTCTGCGAGAGAGTGAGTTGGAATAAAGGACAAGTACATTGGTGGAGGGTGAGATTCGAGGAGAGAGTGAGTTGGAATAAGGGACAAGTACATTGGTGGAGGGTGAGATTCCAGGAAAGAGTGAGTTGGAATAAGGGTGAAGTGCATTGGTGGAGCGTGAGTTTGCGGGAGGGTGTGAGTTGGAATAAGGGACAAGTACATTGGTGGAGTATAAGATTCCAGGACAGAGTGAGATGGAATAAGGGACAAGTGCTTTGGTGGAGGGTGAGATTCTGGAGAGAGTCAGTTGGAATAAAGGGCAAGTACATTGGTGGAGGGTGAGATTCCGGGAGAGTGTGAGTTGGAATAAGGGACGAGTGCATTGGTGGAGGGTGAAATTCTGGGAAGAAGTCAGTTCGGGTAAGAGACAAGGACTTTGGTGGAAGGTAAGATTCTGGGAGAGAGTGAGTTGGAATAACGGACAAGTGCATTGGTGGAGGATGAGATTCTGGGAGAGATTGAGTTGGAGTAAGGGACAAGTACATTGGTGGAGATTGAGATTCTGGGAGAGAGTGAGTTGGAATAAGGGACAAGTACATTGCTGCAGGATGAGATTCCAGGAGAGAGTGAATTAGAATAAGGGACAAGTGCATTGATGGAGGGTGAGATTCCAGGAGAGAGTGAGTTGGAATAAGGGACAAGAACATTGGTGGAGGGTGAGATTCCAGGAGAGAGTGAATTAGAATAAGGGACAAGTGCATTGGTGAAGGGTGAAATTCCAGGAGAGAGTAAGTTGTAATAAGGAACAAGTGCATTGGTGAAGGGTGAGATTCTAGGAGAGAGTGAGTTGGAATAAGGGACCAGTGCATTGGTGGAGGGTGAGATTCCAGTAGAGTGTGAATTAGAATAAGGGACAAGTGCATTGGTGAATGGTGAGATTCTAGGAGAAAGTGAGGAAGAGTAAGGGGAAGTACATTGGTGGAGTGTGAGATTCTGCGAGAGAGTGAGTTGGAATAAAGGACAAGTACATTGGTGGAGGGTGAGATTCCAGGAGAGAGTGAGTTGGAATAAGGGACAAGTACATTGGTGGAGGGTGAGATTCTAGGAGAGAGTGAATTAGAATAAGGGACAAGTGCATTGGTGAAGGGTGAAATTCCAGGAGAGAGTGAGTTGGAACAAGGGACAAGTACATTGGTGGAGGGTGAGATTCTAGGAGAAAGTGCGTTGGAGTAAGGGACAAGTACATTGGTGGAGGGTGATATTCCAGGAGAGAGTCAGTTGGGGTAAGGGACAAGTACATTGGTGGACGGTGAGATTCCAGAAAAGAGTGAGTTGGAATAAGGTACAAGTGCATTAGTGGAGGGTGAGATTCTAGGAGAGAGTGAGTTGGAATAAGGGACCAGTGCATTGGTGGAGGGTGAGTATCCAGTAGAGTGTGAATTAGAATAAGGGACAAGTGCAGTGGTGAATGGTGAGATTCTAGGAGAAAGTGAGTTAGAGTAAGGGGCAGTACATTGGTGGAGTGTGAGATTCTGCGAGAGAGTGAGTTGGAATACAGGACAAGTACGTTGGTGGAGGGTGAGATTCCAGGAGAGAGTGAGTTGGAATAAGGGACAATTACATTGGTGGAGGGTGAGATTCCAGGAGAGAGTGAATTAGAATAAGGGACAAGTGCATTGGTGAAGGGTGAAATTCCGGAGAGAGTGAGTTGGAACAAGGGACAAGTACATTGGTGGAGGGTGAGATTCTAGGAGAAAGTGAGTTGGATTAAGGGAAAAGTACATTGGTGGAGGGTGAGATTCCAGGAGAGAGTCAGTTGGAGTAAGGGACAAGTACATTGGTGGAGGGTGAGATTCCAGGAAAGAGTGAGTTGGAATAATGTACAAGTGCATTGGTGGAGGGTGAGATTCCGTGAGGGAGAGAGTTGGAATAAGGGACAAGTACTTTGGTGGAGGGTGAGATTCTAGGAGAAAGTGAGTTGGAGTAAGGGACAAGTACATTGGTGGAGGGTGATATTCCAGGAGAGAGTCAGTTGGAGTAAGGGACAAGAACATTGGTGGAGGGTGAGATTCCAGGAGAGAGTGAGTTGGAATAAGGGACAAGAACATTGGTGGAGGGTGAGATTCCAGGAGAGAGTGAATTAGAATAAGGGACAAGTGCATTGGTGAAGGGTGAAATTCCAGGAGAAAGTGAGTTGGAATAAGGGACAAGTACATTGGTGGAGGGTGAGATTCCAGAAAAGAGTGAGTTTGAATAAGGAACAAGTGCATTGGTGGAGGGTGAGATTCTAGGAGAGAGTGAATTAGAATAAGGGACAAGTGCATTGGTGATTGGTGAGATTCTAGGAGAAAGTGAGTTAGAGTAAGGGGCAGTATATTGGTGGAGTGTGAGATTCTGCGAGAGAGTGAGTTGGAATAAAGGACAAGTACATTGGTGGAGGGTGAGATTCCAGGAGAGAGTGAGTTGGAATAAGGGACAAGTACATTGGTGCAGGGTGAGATTCCAGGAGAGAGTGAATTAGAATAAGGGACAAGTGCATTGGTGAAGGGTGAAATTCCAGGAGAGAGTGAGTTGGAACAAGGGACAAGTACATTGGTGGAGGGTGAGATTCTAGGAGAAAGTGAGTTGGAGTAAGGGACAAGTACATTGGTGGAGGGTGATATTCCAGGAGAGAGTCAGTTGGGGTAAGGGACAAGTACATTGGTGGATGGTGAGATTCCAGGAAAGAGTGAGTTGGAATAATGTACAAGTGCATTGGTGGAGGCTGAGATTCCGTGAGGGAGAGAGTTGGAATAAGGGATAAGTACATTGGTGGAGGGTGAGATTCCAGAAAAGAGTGAGTTGGAATAAGGTACAAGTGCATTAGTTTAGGGTGAGATTCTAGGAGAGAGTGAGTTGGAATAAGGGACCAGTGCATTGGTGGAGGGTGAGATTCCAGTAGAGTGTGAATTAGAATAAGTGACAAGTGCATTGGTGAATGGAGAGATTCTAGGATAAAGTGAGTTAGAGTAAGGGGCAGTACATTGGTGGAGTGTGAGATTCTGCGAGAGAGTGAGTTGGAATAAAGGACAAGTACATTGGTGGAGGGTGAGATTCCAGGAGAGAGTGAGTTGGAATAAGGGACAAGTACATTGGTGGAGGGTGAGATTCCAGGAGAGAGTGAATTAGAATAAGGGACAAGTGCATTGGTGAAGGGTGAAATTCCAGGAGAGAGTGAGTTGGAACAAGGGACAAGTACATTGGTGGAGGGTGAGATTCTAGGAGAAAGTGAGTTGGAGTAAGGGACAAGTACATTGGTGGAGGGTGAGATTCCAGGAGAGAGTCAGTTGGGGTAAGGGACAAGTACATTGGTGGATGGTGAGATTCCAGGAAAGAGTGAGTTGGAATAATGTACAAGTGCATTGGTGGAGGCTGAGATTCCGTGAGGGAGAGAGTTGGAATAAGGGACAAGTACTTTGGTGGAGGGTGAGATTCTAGGAGAAAGTGAGTTGGAGTAAGGGACAAGTACATTGGTGGAGGGTGAGATTCCAGGAGAGAGTGAGCTGGAAAAAGGAACAAGTCCATTGGTGGAGGGTGAGATTGCGGGAGGGAGAGAGTTGGAGTAAGGGGAAGTACATTGGTGGAGGGTGAGATTCCTGAAAAGAGTGACTTGGGGTAAGGGAAAAGTATATTGGTGGAGGTTCAGATTCCATGAGAGAGTGAATTAGAATAAGGGACAAGTGCATCGATGAAGGGTGAAACTCCAGGAGAGATTGAGTTGGAATAAGGGACAAGTACATTGGTGGAGGGTGAGATTCCAGGAGAGAGTGAGTTGGAATAAGGGACAAGTACATTGGTGGAGGGTGAGATTGCAGGAGAGAGTGAATTAGAATAAGGGACAAGTGCATTGGTGAAGGTTGAGATTCCAGGAGAGAGTGAGTTGGAATAAGGGACCAGTGCATTGGTGGAGGGTGAGATTCCAGTAGAGTGTGAATTAGAATAAGGGACAAGTGCATTGGTGAATGGTGAGATTCTAGGAGAAAGTGAGTTAGAGTAAGGGGCAGTACATTGGTGGAGTGTGAGATTCTGCGAGAGAGTGAGTTGGAATAAAGGACAAGTACATTGGTGGAGGGTGAGATTCCAGGAGAGAGTGAGTTGGAATAAGGGACAAGTACATTGGTGGAGGGTGAGATTCCAGGAGAGAGTGAATCAGAATAAGGGACAAGTGCATTGGTGAAGGGTGAAATTCCAGGAGAGAGTGAGTTGGAACAAGGGACAAGTACATTGGTGGAGGGTGAGATTCTAGGAGAAAGTGAGTTGGAGTAAGGGACAAGTACATTGGTGGAGGGTGATATTCCAGGAGAGAGTCAGTTGGGGTAAGGGACAAGTACATTGGTGGAGGGTGAGATTCCAGAAAAGAGTGAGTTGGAATAAGGGACAAGTGCATTGGTGAAGGGTGAGATTCCAGGAGAGAGTGATTTAGAATACGGGACAAGTACATTCGTGGAGGGTGAGATTCCAGGAGAGAGTGAATTAGAATAAGGGACAAGTGCATTGGTGAAGGGTGAAATTCCAGGAGAGAGTGAGTTGGAATAAGGGACAAGTACATTGCTGCAGGGTGAGATTCCAGGAGAGAGTGAATTAGAATAAGGGACAATTGCATTGGTGGATGGTGAGATTCCAGGAGAGAGTGAGTTGGAATAAGGGACAAGAACATTGGTGGAGGGTGAGATTCCAGGAGAGAGTGAATTAGAATAAGGGACAAGTGCATTGGTGAAGGGTGAAATTCCAGGAGAGAGTGAGTTGGAACAAGGGACAAGTAAAATGGTGGAGGGTGAGATTCTAGGAGAAAGTGAGTTGGAGTAAGGGACAAGTACATTGGTGGAGGGTGATATTCCAGGAGAGAGTCAGTTGGGGTAAGGGACAAGTACATTGGTGGAGGGTGAGATTCCAGAAAAGAGTGAGTTGGAATAAGGGACAAGTACATTGGTGGAGGGTGAGATTCCAGGAGAGAGTGAATTAGAATACGGGACAAGTACATTCGTGGAGGGTGAGATTCCAGGAGAGAGTGAATTAGAATAAGGGACAAGTGCATTGGTGAAGGGTGAGATTCCAGGAGAGAGTGAGCTGGAAAAAGGAACAAGTGCATTGGTGGAGGGTGAGATTGCGGGAGGGAGAGAGTTGGAGTAAGGAGAAGTACATTGGTGGAGGGTGAGATTCCTGAAAAGAGTGACTTGGGGTAAGGGACAAGTATATTGGTGGAGGTTGAGATTCCATGAGAGAGTGAATTAGAATAAGGGAAAGTGCATCGATGAAGGGTGAAACTCCAGGAGAGAGTGAGTTGGAATAAGGGACAAGTACATTGGTGGAGGGTGAGATTCCATGAAAAAGTGAGTTGGAATAACGGACCAGTGCATTGGAGGAGGGTGAGATTCCAGGAGAGAGTGAATTAGAATAAGGGACAAATGCCTTGGTGAAGGGTGAGATTCCAGGAGAGAGGGAGTTGGAATAAGGGACCAGTGCATTGGAGGAGGGTGAGATTCCAGGAGAGAGTGAATTAGAATAAGGGACAAATGCCTTGGTGAAGGGTGAGATTCCAGGAGAGAGGGAGTTGGAATAAGGGACAAGTACATTGGTGGAGGGTGAGATTCCAGGAGAGAGTGAATTAGAATAAGGGACAAGTGCATTGGTGAAGGGTGAAATTCCATGAGAGAGTGAGTTGGAGTAAGGGACAAGTATATTGGTGGAGGGTGAGATTCCAGAAAAGAGTGAGTTGGAATAAGGTACAAGTGCATTGGTGGAAGATGAGATTCCAGAAAAGAGTGAGTTGGAATAAGGTACAAGTGCATTAGTGGAGGGTGAGATTCTAGGAGAGAGTGAGTTTTAATAAGGGACCAGTGCATTGGTGGAGGGTGAGATTCCAGTAGAGAGTGAATTAGAATAAGGGACAAGTGCATTGGTGAATGGTGACATTCTAGGAGAAAGTGAGTTAGAGTAAGGGGCAGTACATTGGTGGAGGGTGAGATTCTGCGAGAGAGTGAGTTGGAATAAAGGACAAGTACATTGGTGGAGGGTGAGATTCGAGGAGAGAGTGAGTTGGAATAAGGGACAAGTACATTGGTGGAGGGTGAGATTCCAGGAAAGAGTGAGTTGGAATAAGGGTGAAGTGCATTGGTGGAGCGTGAGTTTGCGGGAGGGTGTGAGTTGGAATAAGGGACAAGTACATTGGTGGAGTATAAGATTCCAGGACAGAGTGAGATGGAATAAGGGACAAGTGCTTTGGTGGAGGGTGAGATTCTGGGAGAGAGTCAGTTGGAATAAAGGGCAAGTACATTGGTGGAGGGTGAGATTCCGGGAGAGTGTGAGTTGGAATAAGGGACGAGTGCATTGGTGGAGGGTGAAATTCTGGGAAGAAGTCAGTTCGGGTAAGAGACAAGGACTTTGGTGGAAGGTAAGATTCTGGGAGAGAGTGAGTTGGAATAACGGACAAGTGCATTGGTGGAGGATGAGATTCTGGGAGAGATTGAGTTGGAGTAAGGGACAAGTACATTGGTGGAGATTGAGATTCTGGGAGAGAGTGAGTTGGAATAAGGGACAAGTACATTGCTGCAGGATGAGATTCCAGGAGAGAGTGAATTAGAATAAGGGACAAGTGCATTGATGGAGGGTGAGATTCCAGGAGAGAGTGAGTTGGAATAAGGGACAAGAACATTGGTGGAGGGTGAGATTCCAGGAGAGAGTGAATTAGAATAAGGGACAAGTGCATTGGTGAAGGGTGAAATTCCAGGAGAGAGTAAGTTGTAATAAGGAACAAGTGCATTGGTGAAGGGTGAGATTCTAGGAGAGAGTGAGTTGGAATAAGGGACCAGTGCATTGGTGGAGGGTGAGATTCCAGTAGAGTGTGAATTAGAATAAGGGACAAGTGCATTGGTGAATGGTGAGATTCTAGGAGAAAGTGAGGAAGAGTAAGGGGAAGTACATTGGTGGAGTGTGAGATTCTGCGAGAGAGTGAGTTGGAATAAAGGACAAGTACATTGGTGGAGGGTGAGATTCCAGGAGAGAGTGAGTTGGAATAAGGGACAAGTACATTGGTGGAGGGTGAGATTCTAGGAGAGAGTGAATTAGAATAAGGGACAAGTGCATTGGTGAAGGGTGAAATTCCAGGAGAGAGTGAGTTGGAACAAGGGACAAGTACATTGGTGGAGGGTGAGATTCTAGGAGAAAGTGCGTTGGAGTAAGGGACAAGTACATTGGTGGAGGGTGATATTCCAGGAGAGAGTCAGTTGGGGTAAGGGACAAGTACATTGGTGGACGGTGAGATTCCAGAAAAGAGTGAGTTGGAATAAGGTACAAGTGCATTAGTGGAGGGTGAGATTCTAGGAGAGAGTGAGTTGGAATAAGGGACCAGTGCATTGGTGGAGGGTGAGTATCCAGTAGAGTGTGAATTAGAATAAGGGACAAGTGCAGTGGTGAATGGTGAGATTCTAGGAGAAAGTGAGTTAGAGTAAGGGGCAGTACATTGGTGGAGTGTGAGATTCTGCGAGAGAGTGAGTTGGAATACAGGACAAGTACGTTGGTGGAGGGTGAGATTCCAGGAGAGAGTGAGTTGGAATAAGGGACAATTACATTGGTGGAGGGTGAGATTCCAGGAGAGAGTGAATTAGAATAAGGGACAAGTGCATTGGTGAAGGGTGAAATTCCGGAGAGAGTGAGTTGGAACAAGGGACAAGTACATTGGTGGAGGGTGAGATTCTAGGAGAAAGTGAGTTGGATTAAGGGAAAAGTACATTGGTGGAGGGTGAGATTCCAGGAGAGAGTCAGTTGGAGTAAGGGACAAGTACATTGGTGGAGGGTGAGATTCCAGGAAAGAGTGAGTTGGAATAATGTACAAGTGCATTGGTGGAGGGTGAGATTCCGTGAGGGAGAGAGTTGGAATAAGGGACAAGTACTTTGGTGGAGGGTGAGATTCTAGGAGAAAGTGAGTTGGAGTAAGGGACAAGTACATTGGTGGAGGGTGATATTCCAGGAGAGAGTCAGTTGGAGTAAGGGACAAGAACATTGGTGGAGGGTGAGATTCCAGGAGAGAGTGAGTTGGAATAAGGGACAAGAACATTGGTGGAGGGTGAGATTCCAGGAGAGAGTGAATTAGAATAAGGGACAAGTGCATTGGTGAAGGGTGAAATTCCAGGAGAAAGTGAGTTGGAATAAGGGACAAGTACATTGGTGGAGGGTGAGATTCCAGAAAAGAGTGAGTTTGAATAAGGAACAAGTGCATTGGTGGAGGGTGAGATTCTAGGAGAGAGTGAATTAGAATAAGGGACAAGTGCATTGGTGATTGGTGAGATTCTAGGAGAAAGTGAGTTAGAGTAAGGGGCAGTATATTGGTGGAGTGTGAGATTCTGCGAGAGAGTGAGTTGGAATAAAGGACAAGTACATTGGTGGAGGGTGAGATTCCAGGAGAGAGTGAGTTGGAATAAGGGACAAGTACATTGGTGCAGGGTGAGATTCCAGGAGAGAGTGAATTAGAATAAGGGACAAGTGCATTGGTGAAGGGTGAAATTCCAGGAGAGAGTGAGTTGGAACAAGGGACAAGTACATTGGTGGAGGGTGAGATTCTAGGAGAAAGTGAGTTGGAGTAAGGGACAAGTACATTGGTGGAGGGTGATATTCCAGGAGAGAGTCAGTTGGGGTAAGGGACAAGTACATTGGTGGATGGTGAGATTCCAGGAAAGAGTGAGTTGGAATAATGTACAAGTGCATTGGTGGAGGCTGAGATTCCGTGAGGGAGAGAGTTGGAATAAGGGATAAGTACATTGGTGGAGGGTGAGATTCCAGAAAAGAGTGAGTTGGAATAAGGTACAAGTGCATTAGTTTAGGGTGAGATTCTAGGAGAGAGTGAGTTGGAATAAGGGACCAGTGCATTGGTGGAGGATGAGATTCCAGTAGAGTGTGAATTAGAATAAGTGACAAGTGCATTGGTGAATGGAGAGATTCTAGGATAAAGTGAGTTAGAGTAAGGGGCAGTACATTGGTGGAGTGTGAGATTCTGCGAGAGAGTGAGTTGGAATAAAGGACAAGTACATTGGTGGAGGGTGAGATTCCAGGAGAGAGTGAGTTGGAATAAGGGACAAGTACATTGGTGGAGGGTGAGATTCCAGGAGAGAGTGAATTAGAATAAGGGACAAGTGCATTGGTGAAGGGTGAAATTCCAGGAGAGAGTGAGTTGGAACAAGGGACAAGTACATTGGTGGAGGGTGAGATTCTAGGAGAAAGTGAGTTGGAGTAAGGGACAAGTACATTGGTGGAGGGTGAGATTCCAGGAGAGAGTCAGTTGGGGTAAGGGACAAGTACATTGGTGGATGGTGAGATTCCAGGAAAGAGTGAGTTGGAATAATGTACAAGTGCATTGGTGGAGGCTGAGATTCCGTGAGGGAGAGAGTTGGAATAAGGGACAAGTACTTTGGTGGAGGGTGAGATTCTAGGAGAAAGTGAGTTGGAGTAAGGGACAAGTACATTGGTGGAGGGTGAGATTCCAGGAGAGAGTGAGCTGGAAAAAGGAACAAGTCCATTGGTGGAGGGTGAGATTGCGGGAGGGAGAGAGTTGGAGTAAGGGGAAGTACATTGGTGGAGGGTGAGATTCCTGAAAAGAGTGACTTGGGGTAAGGGAAAAGTATATTGGTGGAGGTTCAGATTCCATGAGAGAGTGAATTAGAATAAGGGACAAGTGCATCGATGAAGGGTGAAACTCCAGGAGAGATTGAGTTGGAATAAGGGACAAGTACATTGGTGGAGGGTGAGATTCCAGGAGAGAGTGAGTTGGAATAAGGGACAAGTACATTGGTGGAGGGTGAGATTGCAGGAGAGAGTGAATTAGAATAAGGGACAAGTGCATTGGTGAAGGTTGAGATTCCAGGAGAGAGTGAGTTGGAATAAGGGACCAGTGCATTGGTGGAGGGTGAGATTCCAGTAGAGTGTGAATTAGAATAAGGGACAAGTGCATTGGTGAATGGTGAGATTCTAGGAGAAAGTGAGTTAGAGTAAGGGGCAGTACATTGGTGGAGTGTGAGATTCTGCGAGAGAGTGAGTTGGAATAAAGGACAAGTACATTGGTGGAGGGTGAGATTCCAGGAGAGAGTGAGTTGGAATAAGGGACAAGTACATTGGTGGAGGGTGAGATTCCAGGAGAGAGTGAATCAGAATAAGGGACAAGTGCATTGGTGAAGGGTGAAATTCCAGGAGAGAGTGAGTTGGAACAAGGGACAAGTACATTGGTGGAGGGTGAGATTCTAGGAGAAAGTGAGTTGGAGTAAGGGACAAGTACATTGGTGGAGGGTGATATTCCAGGAGAGAGTCAGTTGGGGTAAGGGACAAGTACATTGGTGGAGGGTGAGATTCCAGAAAAGAGTGAGTTGGAATAAGGGACAAGTGCATTGGTGAAGGGTGAGATTCCAGGAGAGAGTGATTTAGAATACGGGACAAGTACATTCGTGGAGGGTGAGATTCCAGGAGAGAGTGAATTAGAATAAGGGACAAGTGCATTGGTGAAGGGTGAAATTCCAGGAGAGAGTGAGTTGGAATAAGGGACAAGTACATTGCTGCAGGGTGAGATTCCAGGAGAGAGTGAATTAGAATAAGGGACAATTGCATTGGTGGATGGTGAGATTCCATGAGAGAGTGAGTTGGAGTAAGGGACAAGTATATTGGTGGAGGGTGAGATTCCAGAAAAGAGTGAGTTGGAATAAGGTACAAGTGCATTGGTGGAAGATGAGATTCCAGAAAAGAGTGAGTTGGAATAAGGTACAAGTGCATTAGTGGAGGGTGAGATTCTAGGAGAGAGTGAGTTTTAATAAGGGACCAGTGCATTGGTGGAGGGTGAGATTCCAGTAGAGAGTGAATTAGAATAAGGGACAAGTGCATTGGTGAATGGTGACATTCTAGGAGAAAGTGAGTTAGAGTAAGGGGCAGTACATTGGTGGAGGGTGAGATTCTGCGAGAGAGTGAGTTGGAATAAAGGACAAGTACATTGGTGGAGGGTGAGATTCGAGGAGAGAGTGAGTTGGAATAAGGGACAAGTACATTGGTGGAGGGTGAGATTCCAGGAAAGAGTGAGTTGGAATAAGGGTGAAGTGCATTGGTGGAGCGTGAGTTTGCGGGAGGGTGTGAGTTGGAATAAGGGACAAGTACATTGGTGGAGTATAAGATTCCAGGACAGAGTGAGATGGAATAAGGGACAAGTGCTTTGGTGGAGGGTGAGATTCTGGGAGAGAGTCAGTTGGAATAAAGGGCAAGTACATTGGTGGAGGGTGAGATTCCGGGAGAGTGTGAGTTGGAATAAGGGACGAGTGCATTGGTGGAGGGTGAAATTCTGGGAAGAAGTCAGTTCGGGTAAGAGACAAGGACTTTGGTGGAAGGTAAGATTCTGGGAGAGAGTGAGTTGGAATAACGGACAAGTGCATTGGTGGAGGATGAGATTCTGGGAGAGATTGAGTTGGAGTAAGGGACAAGTACATTGGTGGAGATTGAGATTCTGGGAGAGAGTGAGTTGGAATAAGGGACAAGTACATTGCTGCAGGATGAGATTCCAGGAGAGAGTGAATTAGAATAAGGGACAAGTGCATTGATGGAGGGTGAGATTCCAGGAGAGAGTGAGTTGGAATAAGGGACAAGAACATTGGTGGAGGGTGAGATTCCAGGAGAGAGTGAATTAGAATAAGGGACAAGTGCATTGGTGAAGGGTGAAATTCCAGGAGAGAGTAAGTTGTAATAAGGAACAAGTGCATTGGTGAAGGGTGAGATTCTAGGAGAGAGTGAGTTGGAATAAGGGACCAGTGCATTGGTGGAGGGTGAGATTCCAGTAGAGTGTGAATTAGAATAAGGGACAAGTGCATTGGTGAATGGTGAGATTCTAGGAGAAAGTGAGGAAGAGTAAGGGGAAGTACATTGGTGGAGTGTGAGATTCTGCGAGAGAGTGAGTTGGAATAAAGGATAAGTACATTGGTGGAGGGTGAGATTCCAGGAGAGAGTGAGTTGGAATAAGGGACAAGTACATTGGTGGAGGGTGAGATTCTAGGAGAGAGTGAATTAGAATAAGGGACAAGTGCATTGGTGAAGGGTGAAATTCCAGGAGAGAGTGAGTTGGAACAAGGGACAAGTACATTGGTGGAGGGTGAGATTCTAGGAGAAAGTGCGTTGGAGTAAGGGACAAGTACATTGGTGGAGGGTGATATTCCAGGAGAGAGTCAGTTGGGGTAAGGGACAAGTACATTGGTGGACGGTGAGATTCCAGAAAAGAGTGAGTTGGAATAAGGTACAAGTGCATTAGTGGAGGGTGAGATTCTAGGAGAGAGTGAGTTGGAATAAGGGACCAGTGCATTGGTGGAGGGTGAGTATCCAGTAGAGTGTGAATTAGAATAAGGGACAAGTGCAGTGGTGAATGGTGAGATTCTAGGAGAAAGTGAGTTAGAGTAAGGGGCAGTACATTGGTGGAGTGTGAGATTCTGCGAGAGAGTGAGTTGGAATACAGGACAAGTACGTTGGTGGAGGGTGAGATTCCAGGAGAGAGTGAGTTGGAATAAGGGACAATTACATTGGTGGAGGGTGAGATTCCAGGAGAGAGTGAATTAGAATAAGGGACAAGTGCATTGGTGAAGGGTGAAATTCCGGAGAGAGTGAGTTGGAACAAGGGACAAGTACATTGGTGGAGGGTGAGATTCTAGGAGAAAGTGAGTTGGATTAAGGGAAAAGTACATTGGTGGAGGGTGAGATTCCAGGAGAGAGTCAGTTGGAGTAAGGGACAAGTACATTGGTGGAGGGTGAGATTCCAGGAAAGAGTGAGTTGGAATAATGTACAAGTGCATTGGTGGAGGGTGAGATTCCGTGAGGGAGAGAGTTGGAATAAGGGACAAGTACTTTGGTGGAGGGTGAGATTCTAGGAGAAAGTGAGTTGGAGTAAGGGACAAGTACATTGGTGGAGGGTGATATTCCAGGAGAGAGTCAGTTGGAGTAAGGGACAAGAACATTGGTGGAGGGTGAGATTCCAGGAGAGAGTGAGTTGGAATAAGGGACAAGAACATTGGTGGAGGGTGAGATTCCAGGAGAGAGTGAATTAGAATAAGGGACAAGTGCATTGGTGAAGGGTGAAATTCCAGGAGAAAGTGAGTTGGAATAAGGGACAAGTACATTGGTGGAGGGTGAGATTCCAGAAAAGAGTGAGTTTGAATAAGGAACAAGTGCATTGGTGGAGGGTGAGATTCTAGGAGAGAGTGAATTAGAATAAGGGACAAGTGCATTGGTGATTGGTGAGATTCTAGGAGAAAGTGAGTTAGAGTAAGGGGCAGTATATTGGTGGAGTGTGAGATTCTGCGAGAGAGTGAGTTGGAATAAAGGACAAGTACATTGGTGGAGGGTGAGATTCCAGGAGAGAGTGAGTTGGAATAAGGGACAAGTACATTGGTGCAGGGTGAGATTCCAGGAGAGAGTGAATTAGAATAAGGGACAAGTGCATTGGTGAAGGGTGAAATTCCAGGAGAGAGTGAGTTGGAACAAGGGACAAGTACATTGGTGGAGGGTGAGATTCTAGGAGAAAGTGAGTTGGAGTAAGGGACAAGTACATTGGTGGAGGGTGATATTCCAGGAGAGAGTCAGTTGGGGTAAGGGACAAGTACATTGGTGGATGGTGAGATTCCAGGAAAGAGTGAGTTGGAATAATGTACAAGTGCATTGGTGGAGGCTGAGATTCCGTGAGGGAGAGAGTTGGAATAAGGGATAAGTACATTGGTGGAGGGTGAGATTCCAGAAAAGAGTGAGTTGGAATAAGGTACAAGTGCATTAGTTTAGGGTGAGATTCTAGGAGAGAGTGAGTTGGAATAAGGGACCAGTGCATTGGTGGAGGGTGAGATTCCAGTAGAGTGTGAATTAGAATAAGTGACAAGTGCATTGGTGAATGGAGAGATTCTAGGATAAAGTGAGTTAGAGTAAGGGGCAGTACATTGGTGGAGTGTGAGATTCTGCGAGAGAGTGAGTTGGAATAAAGGACAAGTACATTGGTGGAGGGTGAGATTCCAGGAGAGAGTGAGTTGGAATAAGGGACAAGTACATTGGTGGAGGGTGAGATTCCAGGAGAGAGTGAATTAGAATAAGGGACAAGTGCATTGGTGAAGGGTGAAATTCCAGGAGAGAGTGAGTTGGAACAAGGGACAAGTACATTGGTGGAGGGTGAGATTCTAGGAGAAAGTGAGTTGGAGTAAGGGACAAGTACATTGGTGGAGGGTGAGATTCCAGGAGAGAGTCAGTTGGGGTAAGGGACAAGTACATTGGTGGATGGTGAGATTCCAGGAAAGAGTGAGTTGGAATAATGTACAAGTGCATTGGTGGAGGCTGAGATTCCGTGAGGGAGAGAGTTGGAATAAGGGACAAGTACTTTGGTGGAGGGTGAGATTCTAGGAGAAAGTGAGTTGGAGTAAGGGACAAGTACATTGGTGGAGGGTGAGATTCCAGGAGAGAGTGAGCTGGAAAAAGGAACAAGTCCATTGGTGGAGGGTGAGATTGCGGGAGGGAGAGAGTTGGAGTAAGGGGAAGTACATTGGTGGAGGGTGAGATTCCTGAAAAGAGTGACTTGGGGTAAGGGAAAAGTATATTGGTGGAGGTTCAGATTCCATGAGAGAGTGAATTAGAATAAGGGACAAGTGCATCGATGAAGGGTGAAACTCCAGGAGAGATTGAGTTGGAATAAGGGACAAGTACATTGGTGGAGGGTGAGATTCCAGGAGAGAGTGAGTTGGAATAAGGGACAAGTACATTGGTGGAGGGTGAGATTGCAGGAGAGAGTGAATTAGAATAAGGGACAAGTGCATTGGTGAAGGTTGAGATTCCAGGAGAGAGTGAGTTGGAATAAGGGACCAGTGCATTGGTGGAGGGTGAGATTCCAGTAGAGTGTGAATTAGAATAAGGGACAAGTGCATTGGTGAATGGTGAGATTCTAGGAGAAAGTGAGTTAGAGTAAGGGGCAGTACATTGGTGGAGTGTGAGATTCTGCGAGAGAGTGAGTTGGAATAAAGGACAAGTACATTGGTGGAGGGTGAGATTCCAGGAGAGAGTGAGTTGGAATAAGGGACAAGTACATTGGTGGAGGGTGAGATTCCAGGAGAGAGTGAATCAGAATAAGGGACAAGTGCATTGGTGAAGGGTGAAATTCCAGGAGAGAGTGAGTTGGAACAAGGGACAAGTACATTGGTGGAGGGTGAGATTCTAGGAGAAAGTGAGTTGGAGTAAGGGACAAGTACATTGGTGGAGGGTGATATTCCAGGAGAGAGTCAGTTGGGGTAAGGGACAAGTACATTGGTGGAGGGTGAGATTCCAGAAAAGAGTGAGTTGGAATAAGGGACAAGTGCATTGGTGAAGGGTGAGATTCCAGGAGAGAGTGATTTAGAATACGGGACAAGTACATTCGTGGAGGGTGAGATTCCAGGAGAGAGTGAATTAGAATAAGGGACAAGTGCATTGGTGAAGGGTGAAATTCCAGGAGAGAGTGAGTTGGAATAAGGGACAAGTACATTGCTGCAGGGTGAGATTCCAGGAGAGAGTGAATTAGAATAAGGGACAATTGCATTGGTGGATGGTGAGATTCCAGGAGAGAGTGAGTTGGAATAAGGGACAAGAACATTGGTGGAGGGTGAGATTCCAGGAGAGAGTGAATTAGAATAAGGGACAAGTGCATTGGTGAAGGGTGAAATTCCAGGAGAGAGTGAGTTGGAACAAGGGACAAGTAAAATGGTGGAGGGTGAGATTCTAGGAGAAAGTGAGTTGGAGTAAGGGACAAGTACATTGGTGGAGGGTGATATTCCAGGAGAGAGTCAGTTGGGGTAAGGGACAAGTACATTGGTGGAGGGTGAGATTCCAGAAAAGAGTGAGTTGGAATAAGGGACAAGTACATTGGTGGAGGGTGAGATTCCAGGAGAGAGTGAATTAGAATACGGGACAAGTACATTCGTGGAGGGTGAGATTCCAGGAGAGAGTGAATTAGAATAAGGGACAAGTGCATTGGTGAAGGGTGAGATTCCAGGAGAGAGTGAGCTGGAAAAAGGAACAAGTGCATTGGTGGAGGGTGAGATTGCGGGAGGGAGAGAGTTGGAGTAAGGAGAAGTACATTGGTGGAGGGTGAGATTCCTGAAAAGAGTGACTTGGGGTAAGGGACAAGTATATTGGTGGAGGTTGAGATTCCATGAGAGAGTGAATTAGAATAAGGGAAAGTGCATCGATGAAGGGTGAAACTCCAGGAGAGAGTGAGTTGGAATAAGGGACAAGTACATTGGTGGAGGGTGAGATTCCATGAAAAAGTGAGTTGGAATAACGGACCAGTGCATTGGAGGAGGGTGAGATTCCAGGAGAGAGTGAATTAGAATAAGGGACAAATGCCTTGGTGAAGGGTGAGATTCCAGGAGAGAGGGAGTTGGAATAAGGGACCAGTGCATTGGAGGAGGGTGAGATTCCAGGAGAGAGTGAATTAGAATAAGGGACAAATGCCTTGGTGAAGGGTGAGATTCCAGGAGAGAGGGAGTTGGAATAAGGGACAAGTACATTGGTGGAGGGTGAGATTCCAGGAGAGAGTGAATTAGAATAAGGGACAAGTGCATTGGTGAAGGGTGAAATTCCATGAGAGAGTGAGTTGGAGTAAGGGACAAGTATATTGGTGGAGGGTGAGATTCCAGAAAAGAGTGAGTTGGAATAAGGTACAAGTGCATTGGTGGAAGATGAGATTCCAGAAAAGAGTGAGTTGGAATAAGGTACAAGTGCATTAGTGGAGGGTGAGATTCTAGGAGAGAGTGAGTTTTAATAAGGGACCAGTGCATTGGTGGAGGGTGAGATTCCAGTAGAGAGTGAATTAGAATAAGGGACAAGTGCATTGGTGAATGGTGACATTCTAGGAGAAAGTGAGTTAGAGTAAGGGGCAGTACATTGGTGGAGGGTGAGATTCTGCGAGAGAGTGAGTTGGAATAAAGGACAAGTACATTGGTGGAGGGTGAGATTCGAGGAGAGAGTGAGTTGGAATAAGGGACAAGTACATTGGTGGAGGGTGAGATTCCAGGAAAGAGTGAGTTGGAATAAGGGTGAAGTGCATTGGTGGAGCGTGAGTTTGCGGGAGGGTGTGAGTTGGAATAAGGGACAAGTACATTGGTGGAGTATAAGATTCCAGGACAGAGTGAGATGGAATAAGGGACAAGTGCTTTGGTGGAGGGTGAGATTCTGGGAGAGAGTCAGTTGGAATAAAGGGCAAGTACATTGGTGGAGGGTGAGATTCCGGGAGAGTGTGAGTTGGAATAAGGGACGAGTGCATTGGTGGAGGGTGAAATTCTGGGAAGAAGTCAGTTCGGGTAAGAGACAAGGACTTTGGTGGAAGGTAAGATTCTGGGAGAGAGTGAGTTGGAATAACGGACAAGTGCATTGGTGGAGGATGAGATTCTGGGAGAGATTGAGTTGGAGTAAGGGACAAGTACATTGGTGGAGATTGAGATTCTGGGAGAGAGTGAGTTGGAATAAGGGACAAGTACATTGCTGCAGGATGAGATTCCAGGAGAGAGTGAATTAGAATAAGGGACAAGTGCATTGATGGAGGGTGAGATTCCAGGAGAGAGTGAGTTGGAATAAGGGACAAGAACATTGGTGGAGGGTGAGATTCCAGGAGAGAGTGAATTAGAATAAGGGACAAGTGCATTGGTGAAGGGTGAAATTCCAGGAGAGAGTAAGTTGTAATAAGGAACAAGTGCATTGGTGAAGGGTGAGATTCTAGGAGAGAGTGAGTTGGAATAAGGGACCAGTGCATTGGTGGAGGGTGAGATTCCAGTAGAGTGTGAATTAGAATAAGGGACAAGTGCATTGGTGAATGGTGAGATTCTAGGAGAAAGTGAGGAAGAGTAAGGGGAAGTACATTGGTGGAGTGTGAGATTCTGCGAGAGAGTGAGTTGGAATAAAGGACAAGTACATTGGTGGAGGGTGAGATTCCAGGAGAGAGTGAGTTGGAATAAGGGACAAGTACATTGGTGGAGGGTGAGATTCTAGGAGAGAGTGAATTAGAATAAGGGACAAGTGCATTGGTGAAGGGTGAAATTCCAGGAGAGAGTGAGTTGGAACAAGGGACAAGTACATTGGTGGAGGGTGAGATTCTAGGAGAAAGTGCGTTGGAGTAAGGGACAAGTACATTGGTGGAGGGTGATATTCCAGGAGAGAGTCAGTTGGGGTAAGGGACAAGTACATTGGTGGACGGTGAGATTCCAGAAAAGAGTGAGTTGGAATAAGGTACAAGTGCATTAGTGGAGGGTGAGATTCTAGGAGAGAGTGAGTTGGAATAAGGGACCAGTGCATTGGTGGAGGGTGAGTATCCAGTAGAGTGTGAATTAGAATAAGGGACAAGTGCAGTGGTGAATGGTGAGATTCTAGGAGAAAGTGAGTTAGAGTAAGGGGCAGTACATTGGTGGAGTGTGAGATTCTGCGAGAGAGTGAGTTGGAATACAGGACAAGTACGTTGGTGGAGGGTGAGATTCCAGGAGAGAGTGAGTTGGAATAAGGGACAATTACATTGGTGGAGGGTGAGATTCCAGGAGAGAGTGAATTAGAATAAGGGACAAGTGCATTGGTGAAGGGTGAAATTCCGGAGAGAGTGAGTTGGAACAAGGGACAAGTACATTGGTGGAGGGTGAGATTCTAGGAGAAAGTGAGTTGGATTAAGGGAAAAGTACATTGGTGGAGGGTGAGATTCCAGGAGAGAGTCAGTTGGAGTAAGGGACAAGTACATTGGTGGAGGGTGAGATTCCAGGAAAGAGTGAGTTGGAATAATGTACAAGTGCATTGGTGGAGGGTGAGATTCCGTGAGGGAGAGAGTTGGAATAAGGGACAAGTACTTTGGTGGAGGGTGAGATTCTAGGAGAAAGTGAGTTGGAGTAAGGGACAAGTACATTGGTGGAGGGTGATATTCCAGGAGAGAGTCAGTTGGAGTAAGGGACAAGAACATTGGTGGAGGGTGAGATTCCAGGAGAGAGTGAGTTGGAATAAGGGACAAGAACATTGGTGGAGGGTGAGATTCCAGGAGAGAGTGAATTAGAATAAGGGACAAGTGCATTGGTGAAGGGTGAAATTCCAGGAGAAAGTGAGTTGGAATAAGGGACAAGTACATTGGTGGAGGGTGAGATTCCAGAAAAGAGTGAGTTTGAATAAGGAACAAGTGCATTGGTGGAGGGTGAGATTCTAGGAGAGAGTGAATTAGAATAAGGGACAAGTGCATTGGTGATTGGTGAGATTCTAGGAGAAAGTGAGTTAGAGTAAGGGGCAGTATATTGGTGGAGTGTGAGATTCTGCGAGAGAGTGAGTTGGAATAAAGGACAAGTACATTGGTGGAGGGTGAGATTCCAGGAGAGAGTGAGTTGGAATAAGGGACAAGTACATTGGTGCAGGGTGAGATTCCAGGAGAGAGTGAATTAGAATAAGGGACAAGTGCATTGGTGAAGGGTGAAATTCCAGGAGAGAGTGAGTTGGAACAAGGGACAAGTACATTGGTGGAGGGTGAGATTCTAGGAGAAAGTGAGTTGGAGTAAGGGACAAGTACATTGGTGGAGGGTGATATTCCAGGAGAGAGTCAGTTGGGGTAAGGGACAAGTACATTGGTGGATGGTGAGATTCCAGGAAAGAGTGAGTTGGAATAATGTACAAGTGCATTGGTGGAGGCTGAGATTCCGTGAGGGAGAGAGTTGGAATAAGGGATAAGTACATTGGTGGAGGGTGAGATTCCAGAAAAGAGTGAGTTGGAATAAGGTACAAGTGCATTAGTTTAGGGTGAGATTCTAGGAGAGAGTGAGTTGGAATAAGGGACCAGTGCATTGGTGGAGGGTGAGATTCCAGTAGAGTGTGAATTAGAATAAGTGACAAGTGCATTGGTGAATGGAGAGATTCTAGGATAAAGTGAGTTAGAGTAAGGGGCAGTACATTGGTGGAGTGTGAGATTCTGCGAGAGAGTGAGTTGGAATAAAGGACAAGTACATTGGTGGAGGGTGAGATTCCAGGAGAGAGTGAGTTGGAATAAGGGACAAGTACATTGGTGGAGGGTGAGATTCCAGGAGAGAGTGAATTAGAATAAGGGACAAGTGCATTGGTGAAGGGTGAAATTCCAGGAGAGAGTGAGTTGGAACAAGGGACAAGTACATTGGTGGAGGGTGAGATTCTAGGAGAAAGTGAGTTGGAGTAAGGGACAAGTACATTGGTGGAGGGTGAGATTCCAGGAGAGAGTCAGTTGGGGTAAGGGACAAGTACATTGGTGGATGGTGAGATTCCAGGAAAGAGTGAGTTGGAATAATGTACAAGTGCATTGGTGGAGGCTGAGATTCCGTGAGGGAGAGAGTTGGAATAAGGGACAAGTACTTTGGTGGAGGGTGAGATTCTAGGAGAAAGTGAGTTGGAGTAAGGGACAAGTACATTGGTGGAGGGTGAGATTCCAGGAGAGAGTGAGCTGGAAAAAGGAACAAGTCCATTGGTGGAGGGTGAGATTGCGGGAGGGAGAGAGTTGGAGTAAGGGGAAGTACATTGGTGGAGGGTGAGATTCCTGAAAAGAGTGACTTGGGGTAAGGGACAAGTATATTGGTGGAGGTTGAGATTCCATGAGAGAGTGAATTAGAATAAGGGACAAGTGCATCGATGAAGGGTGAAACTCCAGGAGAGATTGAGTTGGAATAAGGGACAAGTACATTGGTGGAGGGTGAGATTCCAGGAGAGAGTGAGTTGGAATAAGGGACAAGTACATTGGTGGAGGGTGAGATTGCAGGAGAGAGTGAATTAGAATAAGGGACAAGTGCATTGGTGAAGGTTGAGATTCCAGGAGAGAGTGAGTTGGAATAAGGGACCAGTGCATTGGTGGAGGGTGAGATTCCAGTAGAGTGTGAATTAGAATAAGGGACAAGTGCATTGGTGAATGGTGAGATTCTAGGAGAAAGTGAGTTAGAGTAAGGGGCAGTACATTGGTGGAGTGTGAGATTCTGCGAGAGAGTGAGTTGGAATAAAGGACAAGTACATTGGTGGAGGGTGAGATTCCAGGAGAGAGTGAGTTGGAATAAGGGACAAGTACATTGGTGGAGGGTGAGATTCCAGGAGAGAGTGAATCAGAATAAGGGACAAGTGCATTGGTGAAGGGTGAAATTCCAGGAGAGAGTGAGTTGGAACAAGGGACAAGTACATTGGTGGAGGGTGAGATTCTAGGAGAAAGTGAGTTGGAGTAAGGGACAAGTACATTGGTGGAGGGTGATATTCCAGGAGAGAGTCAGTTGGGGTAAGGGACAAGTACATTGGTGGAGGGTGAGATTCCAGAAAAGAGTGAGTTGGAATAAGGGACAAGTGCATTGGTGAAGGGTGAGATTCCAGGAGAGAGTGATTTAGAATACGGGACAAGTACATTCGTGGAGGGTGAGATTCCAGGAGAGAGTGAATTAGAATAAGGGACAAGTGCATTGGTGAAGGGTGAAATTCCAGGAGAGAGTGAGTTGGAATAAGGGACAAGTACATTGCTGCAGGGTGAGATTCCAGGAGAGAGTGAATTAGAATAAGGGACAATTGCATTGGTGGATGGTGAGATTCCAGGAGAGAGTGAGTTGGAATAAGGGACAAGAACATTGGTGGAGGGTGAGATTCCAGGAGAGAGTGAATTAGAATAAGGGACAAGTGCATTGGTGAAGGGTGAAATTCCAGGAGAGAGTGAGTTGGAACAAGGGACAAGTAAAATGGTGGAGGGTGAGATTCTAGGAGAAAGTGAGTTGGAGTAAGGGACAAGTACATTGGTGGAGGGTGATATTCCAGGAGAGAGTCAGTTGGGGTAAGGGACAAGTACATTGGTGGAGGGTGAGATTCCAGAAAAGAGTGAGTTGGAATAAGGGACAAGTACATTGGTGGAGGGTGAGATTCCAGGAGAGAGTGAATTAGAATACGGGACAAGTACATTCGTGGAGGGTGAGATTCCAGGAGAGAGTGAATTAGAATAAGGGACAAGTGCATTGGTGAAGGGTGAGATTCCAGGAGAGAGTGAGCTGGAAAAAGGAACAAGTGCATTGGTGGAGGGTGAGATTGCGGGAGGGAGAGAGTTGGAGTAAGGAGAAGTACATTGGTGGAGGGTGAGATTCCTGAAAAGAGTGACTTGGGGTAAGGGACAAGTATATTGGTGGAGGTTGAGATTCCATGAGAGAGTGAATTAGAATAAGGGAAAGTGCATCGATGAAGGGTGAAACTCCAGGAGAGAGTGAGTTGGAATAAGGGACAAGTACATTGGTGGAGGGTGAGATTCCATGAAAAAGTGAGTTGGAATAACGGACCAGTGCATTGGAGGAGGGTGAGATTCCAGGAGAGAGTGAATTAGAATAAGGGACAAATGCCTTGGTGAAGGGTGAGATTCCAGGAGAGAGGGAGTTGGAATAAGGGACAAGTACATTGGTGGAGGGTGAGATTCCAGGAGAGAGTGAATTAGAATAAGGGACAAGTGCATTGGTGAAGGGTGAAATTCCATGAGAGAGTGAGTTGGAGTAAGGGACAAGTATATTGGTGGAGGGTGAGATTCCAGAAAAGAGTGAGTTGGAATAAGGTACAAGTGCATTGGTGGAGGGTGAGATTCTAGGAGAGAGTGAGTTTGAATAAGGGACCAGTGCATTGGTGGAGGGTGTGATTCCAGGAGATAATGAATTGGAATAAGGGACAAGTGCATTGGTGGAGGATGAGATCCCGGAGAGAGTGAATTTGAGTAATAGACAAGTACATTGGTGGATGGTGAGATGCCGTGAGACAGTGAATTAGAAATGCGGACAAGTGCCTTGGTGGAGGGTGAGATTCTGGGAGAGTGTGAGTTGGAGTAAGGGACAAGTACATTGGTGGAGGGGGGGCTTCCGGGAGCGAGTGAGTTGGAATAAGGGACAAATACGTTGGTGGAGTGTGAGATTCCAGGAGACAGTGAGCTGGTGTAAGAGACAAGTCCATTGGTGGAAGGTGTGATTCTGGTAGAGAGTGAGTTGGAGTAAGATACAAGTACATTGGTGGAGGGTGAGATTCTGGGAGAGAGAGAGTTGGAATAAGGAACAAGTGCATCGGTGCAGGGTGAGATTCCAGGAGGGAGTGAATTAGAATAAGGGACAAGTGCATTGGTGAAGGGTGAGATTCCAGGAGAGAGTGAGTTACAATAAGGGACAAGTACATTGGTGGAGGGTGAGATTCCAGGAGAGAGTGAATTAGAATAAGGGACAAGTGCATTGGTGAAGGGTGAAATTCCAGGAGAGAGTGAGTTGGAATAAGGAACAAGTACATTGCTGCAGGATGAGATTCCAGGAGAGAGTGAATTAGAATAAGGGACAAGTGCATTGATGGAGGGTGAGATTCCAGGAGAGAGTGAGTTGGAATAAGGGACAAGAACATTGGTGGAGGGTGAGATTCCAGGAGAGAGTGAATTAGAATAAGGGACAAGTGCATTGGTGAAGGGTGAAATTCCAGGAGAGAGTGAGTTGGAATAAGGGACAAGTACATTGCTGCAGGATGAGATTCCAGGAGAGAGTGAATTAGAATAAGGGACAAGTGCATTGATGGAGGGTGAGATTCCAGGAGAGAGTGAGTTGGAATAAGGGACAAGAACATTGGTGGAGGGTGAGATTCCAGGAGAGAGTGAATTAGAATAAGGGACAAGTGCATTGGTGAAGGGTGAAATTCCAGGAGAGAGTAAGTTGTAATAAGGAACAAGTGCATTGGTGAAGGGTGAGATTCTAGGAGAGAGTGAGTTGGAATAAGGGACCAGTGCATTGGTGGAGGGTGAGATTCCAGTAGAGTGTGAATTAGAATAAGGGACAAGTGCATTGGTGAATGGTGAGATTCTAGGAGAAAGTGAGTTAGAGTAAGGGGAAGTACATTGGTGGAGTGTGAGATTCTGCGAGAGAGTGAGTTGGAATAAAGGACAAGTACATTGGTGGAGGGTGAGATTCCAGGAGAGAGTGAGTTGGAATAAGGGACAAGTACATTGGTGGAGGGTGAGATTCTAGGAGAGAGTGAATTAGAATAAGGGACAAGTGCATTGGTGAAAGGTGAAATTCCAGGAGAGAGTGAGTTGGAACAAGGGACAAGTACATTGGTGGAGGGTGAGATTCTAGGAGAAAGTGCGTTGGAGTAAGGGACAAGTACATTGGTGGAGGGTGATATTCCAGGAGAGAGTCAGTTGGAGTAAGGGACAAGTACATTGGTGGAGGGTGAGATTCCAGAAAAGAGTGAGTTGGAATAAGGTACAAGTGCATTAGTGGAGGGTGAGATTCTAGGAGAGAGTGAGTTGGAATAAGGGACCAGTGCATTGGTGGAGGGTGAGTATCCAGTAGAGTGTGAATTAGAATAAGGGACAAGTGCAGTGGTGAATGGTGAGATTCTAGGAGAAAGTGAGTTAGAGTAAGGGGCAGTACATTGGTGGAGTGTGAGATTCTGCGAGAGAGTGAGTTGGAATACAGGACAAGTACGTTGGTGGAGGGTGAGATTCCAGGAGAGAGTGAGTTGGAATAAGGGACAATTACATTGGTGGAGGGTGAGATTCCAGGAGAGAGTGAATTAGAATAAGGGACAAGTGCATTGGTGAAGGGTGAAATTCCGGAGAGAGTGAGTTGGAACAAGGGACAAGCACATTGGTGGAGGGTGAGATTCTAGGAGAAAGTGAGTTGGAGTAAGGGAAAAGTACATTGGTGGAGGGTGAGATTCCAGGAGAGAGTCAGTTGGAGTAAGGGACAAGTACATTGGTGGAGGGTGAGATTCCAGGAAAGAGTGAGTTGGAATAATGTACAAGTGCATTGGTGGAGGGTGAGATTCCGTGAGGGAGAGAGTTGGAATAAGGGACAAGTACTTTGGTGGAGGGTGAGATTCTAGGAGAAAGTGAGTTGGAGTAAGGGACAAGTACATTGGTGGAGGGTGATATTCCAGGAGAGAGTCAGTTGGAGTAAGGGACAAGAACATTGGTGGAGGGTGAGATTCCAGGAGAGAGTGAGTTGGAATAAGGGACAAGAACATTGGTGGAGGGTGAGATTCCAGGAGAGAGTGAATTAGAATAAGGGACAAGTGCATTGGTGAAGGGTGAAATTCCAGGAGAAAGTGAGTTGGAATAAGGGACAAGTACATTGGTGGAGGGTGAGATTCCAGAAAAGAGTGAGTTGGAATAAGGAACAAGTGCATTGGTGGAGGGTGAGATTCTAGGAGAGAGTGAATTAGAATAAGGGACAAGTGCATTGGTGATTGGTGAGATTCTAGGAGAAAGTGAGTTAGAGTAAGGGGCAGTACATTGGTGGAGTGTGAGATTCTGCGAGAGAGTGAGTTGGAATAAAGGACAAGTACATTGGTGGAGGGTGAGATTCCAGGAGAGAGTGAGTTGGAATAAGGGACAAGTACATTGGTGCAGGGTGAGATTCCAGGAGAGAGTGAATTAGAATAAGGGACAAGTGCATTGGTGAAGGGTGAAATTCCAGGAGAGAGTGAGTTGGAACAAGGGACAAGTACATTGGTGGAGGGTGAGATTCTAGGAGAAAGTGAGTTGGAGTAAGGGACAAGTACATTGGTGGAGGGTGATATTCCAGGAGAGAGTCAGTTGGGGTAAGGGACAAGTACATTGGTGGATGGTGAGATTCCAGGAAAGAGTGAGTTGGAATAATGTACAAGTGCATTGGTGGAGGCTGAGATTCCGTGAGGGAGTGAGTTGGAATAAGGGACAAGTACTTTGGTGGAGGGTGAGATTCTAGGAGAAAGTGAGTTGGAGTAAGGGACAAGTACATTGGTGGAGGGTGAGATTCCAGGAGAGAGTGAGCTGGAAAAAGGAACAAGTCCATTGGTGGAGGGTGAGATTGCGGGAGGGAGAGAGTTGGAGTAAGGGGAAGTACATTGGTGGAGGGTGAGATTCCTGAAAAGAGTGACTTGGGGTAAGGGACAAGTATATTGGTGGAGGTTGAGATTCCATGAGAGAGTGAATTAGAATAAGGGACAAGTGCATCGATGAAGGGTGAAACTCCAGGAGAGATTGAGTTGGAATAAGGGACAAGTACATTGGCGGAGGGTGAGATTCCAGGAGAGAGTGAGTTGGAATAAGGGACAAGTACATTGGTGGAGGGTGAGATTGCAGGAGAGAGTGAATTAGAATAAGGGACAAGTGCATTGGTGAAGGTTGAGATTCCAGGAGAGAGTGAGTTGGAATAAGGGACCAGTGCATTGGTGGAGGGTGAGATTCCAGTAGAGTGTGAATTAGAATAAGGGACAAGTGCATTGGTGAATGGTGAGATTCTAGGAGAAAGTGAGTTAGAGTAAGGGGCAGTACATTGGTGGAGTGTGAGATTCTGCGAGAGAGTGAGTTGGAATAAAGGACAAGTACATTGGTGGAGGGTGAGATTCCAGGAGAGAGTGAGTTGGAATAAGGGACAAGTACATTGGTGGAGGGTGAGATTCCAGGAGAGAGTGAATCAGAATACGGGACAAGTGCATTGGTGAAGGGTGAAATTCCAGGAGAGAGTGAGTTGGAACAAGGGACAAGTACATTGGTGGAGGGTGAGATTCTAGGAGAAAGTGAGTTGGAGTAAGGGACAAGTACATTGGTGGAGGGTGATATTCCAGGAGAGAGTCAGTTGGGGTAAGGGACAAGTACATTGGTGGAGGGTGAGATTCCAGAAAAGAGTGAGTTGGAATAAGGGACAAGTACATTGGTGGAGGGTGAGATTCCAGGAGAGAGTGAATTAGAATAAGGGACAAGTGCATTGGTGAAGGGCTAAATTCCAGGAGAGAGTGAGTTGGAATAAGGGACAAGTACATTGCTGCAGGGTGAGATTCCAGGAGAGAGTGAATTAGAATAAGGGACAAGTGCATTGGTGGAGGGTGAGATTCCAGAGAGAGTGAGTTGGAATAAGGGACAAGAACATTGGTGGAGGGTGAGATTCCAGGAGAGAGTGAATTAGAATAAGGGACAAGTGCATTGGTGAAGGGTGAAATTCCAGGAGAGAGTGAGTTGGAATAAGGGACAAGTACATTGGTGGAGGGTGAGATTCCAGAAAAGAGTGAGTTGGAATAAGGAACAAGTGCATTGGTGGAGGGTGAGATTCTAGGAGAGAGTGAGTTGGAATAAGGGACCAGTGCATTGGTGGAGGGTGAGATTCCAGTAGAGTGTGAATTAGAATAAGGGACAAGTGCATTGGTGAATGGTGAGATTCTAGGAGAAAGTGAGTTAGAGTAAGGGGCAGTACATTGGTGGAGTGTGAGATTCTGCGAGAGAGTGAGTTGGAATAAAGGACAAGTACATTGGTGGAGGGTGAGATTCCAGGAGAGAGTGAGTTGGAATAAGGGACAAGTACATTGGTGGAGGGTGAGATTCCAGGAGAGAGTGAATTAGAATAAGGGACAAGTGCATTGGTGAAGGGTGAAATTCCAGGAGAGAGTGAGTTGGAACAAGGGACAAGTACATTGGTGCAGGGTGAGATTCTAGGAGAAAGTGAGTTGGAGTAAGGGACAAGTAAATTGGTGGAGGGTGATATTCCAGGAGAGAGTCAGTTGGGGTAAGGGACAAGTACATTGGTGGAGGGTGAGATTCCAGAAAAGAGTGAGTTGGAATAAGGTACAAGTGCATTAGTGGAGGGTGAGATTCTAGGAGAGAGTGAGTTGGAATAAGGGACCAGTGCATTGGTGGAGGGTGAGATTCCAGTAGAGTGTGAATTAGAATAAGGGACAAGTGCATTGGTGAAGGGTGAAATTCCAGGAGAGAGTGAGTTGGAATAAGGGACAAGTACATTGGTGGAGGGTGAGATTCTAGGAGAAAGTGAGTTGGAGTAAGGGACAAGTACATTGGTGGAGGGTGATATTCCAGGAGAGAGTCAGTTGGGGTAAGGGACAAGTACATTGGTGGAGGGTGAGATTCCAGAAAAGAGTGAGTTGGAATAAGGTACAAGTGCATTAGTGGAGGGTGAGATTCTAGGTGAGAGTGAGTTGGAATAACGGACCAGTGCATTGGTGGAGGGTGAGATTCCAGTAGAGTGTGAATTAGAATAAGGGACAAGTGCACTGTTGAATGGTGAGATTCTAGGATAAAGTGAGTTAGATTAAGGGGCAGTACATTGGTGGAGTGTGCAATACTGCGAGAGAGTGAGTTGGAATAAAGGACAAGTACATTGGTGGAGGATGAGATTCCAGGAGAGAGTGAGTTGGAATAAGGGACAAGTACATTGGTGGAGGGTGAGATTCCATGAAAGAGTGAGTTGGAATAACGGACTAGTGCATTGGAGGAGGGTGAGATACCAGGAGAGAGTGAATTAGAATAAGGGCAAGTGCCTTGGTGAAGGGTGAGATTCCAGGAGAGAGGGAGTTGGAATAAGGGACAAGTACATTTGTGGAGGGTGAGATTCCAGGAGAGAGTGAATTAGAATAAGGGACAAGTGCATTGGTGAAGGGTGAAATTCCAGGAGAGAGTGAATTAGAATAAGGGATAAGTGCATTGGTGAAGGATGAGATTCCAGGAGAGAGTGAGTTGGAATAAGGGACAAGTACATTGGTGGATTGTGAGATTCCAGGAGAGAGTGAATTAGAATAAGGGACAAGTACATTGGTGGAGGGTCAGATTCCAGGAATGAGTGAGTTGGAATAAGGTACAAGTGCATTGGTGGAGGGTGAGATTCCGGGAGGGAGTGAGTTGGAATAAGGGACAAGTACATTGGTGGACGGTGAGATTCTAGGAGACAGTGAGTTGGAGTAAGGGACAAGTACATTGGTGGAGGGTGAGATTCCAGGAGAGAGTCAGTTGGAGTAAGGGACAAGTACATTGGTGGAGGTTGAGATTCCATGAGAGAGTGAGTTGGAATAATGGTCAAGTGCATTGGTGGAGGGTGAGATTCCGGGAGGGAGTGAGTTTCAGTAAGGGGAATTACATTGGTGGAGGGTGAGGTTCTTGGAGAGAGTGTCTTGGTATAAGTGAAATTTCCATTGGATGGATGGTGAGATCCTGGGAGAGAGTGAGTTGGAATAAAGGACAAGTACATTGGTGGAACGTGAGATTCTGGTAGAGAGTGAGTTCGAGTAAGCTAAAAGTACATTGGTGGATCGTGAGATTCTGGGAGAGAGAGAGTTGGAATAAGGGACAATTGCATCAGTGGAGGGTGAGATCCCAGTAGAGAGTGAATTAGAATAAGGGACAAGTGCATTGGTGAAGGGTGAGATTCCAGGAGAGAGTGAGTTGGAATAAGGGAAAAGTACATTGGTGGACGGTGAGATGCCGTGAGAGAGTGAATTAGAATACCGGACAAGTGCATTGGTGGAGGGTGAGATTCTGGGAGAGAGTGAGTTGGAGTAAGGGACAAGTACATTGGTGAAGGGTGAGATTCCAGGAGAGAGTGAGTTGGAATAAGGGACATGTGGATTAGTGGAGTGTGAGATTCCAGGGGAGAGTGTTTTGGAATAAGGGACAAGTACATTTGTGGAGGGTGAGATTCTGGGAGAGAATGAGTTGGAATCAGGGATAAGTACATTGGAGGAGGGTGAGATTCCAGGAGATAGTGATTTGGAATAAGGGACAAGTACATTGGTGGAGGGTGAGATTCTGGGAGAGATTGAGTTGGAATAAGGGACAAGTGGATTGGTGGAGGGTGAGATTCCAGGAGAGAGTGAGTTGGAATAAGGGACAAGTGGATTAGTGGAGGGTGAGATTCCAGGAGACCGTGAGTTGGAATTAGGGACAAGTACATTGGCTTTGGAGTTCACAAAGCATGGAGCAATGTAGGATGCAGGACGGGGATTGGGAGGACTTTCTCTGGCTCGTCCTTGTACATTTACCAAGTATTTTGCAACACATGGAGGAATCCTTGTTCTGTTCCTTACTCAACCCTAGCCAGAAACATTTTGATGAATAAGTCCCACTGGAGAGGTTGAATTGAGAGATCCATTCTTTCATAAAAACACAAACTCCAACAGACACATCCTGAGTCTCGGACATCGGCTGGGAGCATAATCCTCATCTTCAGCATCACAGAATGTGGCTTATCCAAGGGATTAACTTGATTCTGTCCATTCCTTAATCCCCTTTCTCCTCCAGCTCCCACTGGAGTCTGCACTGACCACCAAGCATGGATTCCAATGATCTTTCTGCAGTGTGAACCGGTCATATTCACAAGACCTTCAACCCTGTCCTCAAATAGTCTAGAGACCTTAGACCATTACTCCCTGGATGTGGGCTCTGAGTAGCCAGAGGTCTCTCCGCCTCCCCATGTGCCTCATCTCCATCTCTCCCCATTCCCATTTTCTCTCCCTCTCATCCTTCCTGCCCTTTATTTCACCCTATCCCTCTTTCTCTCTCCTAATTTCCATCACCTTCTTTCTCCTTTATCTTTCTCTCCATCTCTTGCATCTCTATTTCCCTGTCTCTCTCTCCCTCCCTTGTATCTCTCTTTCTTTCCCTCGCTCTCCCTCCCAATCTACAGGAGGCTCTCGTGACCTTGAGTTCTGCCCCTTGCTGCTGCGTGTTATTGTCGCGTGTGTTACCAGCCAGAATGAAAGTCAGGACGAGTCATCGTCAATCGATCTGATCACAGGTCAGTGCTGGCCAGACTATTCAGCTAATGTAACATTATCTGAGAAGTGATTTACGGAGGACTCCTGGCTTTCAGTTTGAATACAGAGCAGCAGTAATGGACTGAGGCCGTAATTAATCTCACTGCCGATATAGATCTACAGAAATTGAACAGCCGCCTCAGGTTGTGGTGCTATAAATCCAACAGAGGGAAAGGTGGAGCCCGTCAGCCTCTTGACACACTGAGCGCAGCAGCCTCATCAGTGTCCTGTGAAGCTGTCCTGGTCACGATCCCAGGGGACGACTGGGCGATACGCCAAGGGCAAGGTCCACCTTGGGCAGCCCCAGCCAGGAATCAAACTCGGCCACTCGCCTGGACTTACTGTGCTGGCGGTGGACTCTGTTACCCCCCCCCCCTCCCCACCCCCTCCCCACCCCTCACCACCCCACCCCTCCCCACCCCTGACCCCCCCACCCCTCCCCACACCCTCCCCACCCCTCACCCCCTCCCCACCCCTCACCCCCTCCTCACCCCTCACCCCCCCACCCCCTCCCCACCCCTCACCCCCCCACCCCTCCCCACCCCTCACCCCCCACCCCCTCCCCACCCCTCACCCCTCACCCCCTCCCCACCCCCTCCCCACCCCTCACCACCCCACCCCTCCCCACCCCTGACCCCCCCACCCCTCCCCACCCCCTCCCCCCTCACCCCCCACCCCCTCCCCACCCCTCACCCCTCACCCCCCACCCCCTCCCCACCCCTCACCCCCCCACCCCTTCCCACCCCTCACCCCTCACCCCCCCACCCCCTCCCCACCCCTCACCCCCCCACCCCTCCCCACCCCTCACCCCCCACCCCCTCCCCACCCCTCACCCCTCACCCCCCACCCCCTCCCCACCCCCCTCCCCACCCCTCACCCCCTCCCCACCCCTCACCCCCCACCCCCTCCCCATCCCTCACCCCCTCCCCACCCCTCACCCCTCACCCCCTCCCCACCCCTCACCCCTCACCCCCTCCCCACCCCTCACTCCCCCACCCCTCCCCACCCCTCACCCCTCACCCCCTCCCCACCCCTCACCCCTCACCCCCTCCCCACCCCCTACCCACCCCTCACCCCCTCCCCACCCCTCACCCCTCACCCCCCCACCCCTACCCACCCCTCACCCCCTCCCCACCCCTCACCCCTCACCCCCCCACCCCTACCCACCCCTCACCCCCTCCCCACCCCTCACCCCTCACCCCCTCCCCACACCCTCCCCACCCCTCACCCCCCCACCCCTCCCCACCCCTCCCCACCCCTCACCCCCTCCCCACCCCTCACCCCTCACCCCCTCCCCACACCCTCCCCACCCCTCACCCCCCCACCCCTCCCCACCCCTCCCCACCCCTCACCCCCTCCCCACCCCTCACCCCTCACCCCCTCCCCACACCCTCCCCACCCCTCACCCCCCCCACACCCTCCCCACCCCCTCCCCACCCCTCACCCCCTCCCCACCCCTCACCCCCCCCCTCCCCACCCCCTCCCCACCCCTCACCCCTCACCCCCTCCCCACCCCTCACTTCCCCCACCCCTCACCCCCCACCCCCTCCCCATCCCTCACCCCCTCCCCACCCCTCACCCCTCACCCCTCACCCCTCACCCCCTCCCCACCCCTCACCCCCCACCCCCTCCCCACCCCTCACCCCTCACCACCCCCACCCCTCCCCACCCCTCACCCCTCACCCCTCAACCCCCTCCCCACCCCTCACCCCCCACCCCCTCCCCACCCCTCACCCCCCCACCCCTCCCCCTCCCCACCCCCCCACCCCTCACCCCTCACCCCCCCCACCCCTCACCCACCCACCCCTCCCCACCCCTCACCCCTCACCCCTCAACCCCCTCCCCACCCCTCACCCCTCACCCCCTCCCCACCCCTCACCCCCCCACCCCTCCCCCTCCCCACCCCTCACCCCCCCACCCCTCCCCACCCCTCACCCCTCACCCCCCCACCCCTCCCCACCCCTCACCCCTCACCCCCCCCACCCCTCCCCACCCCTCACCCCTCACCCCTCAACCCCCTCCCCACCCCTCACCCCTCACCCCCTCCCCACCCCTCACCCCCCCACCCCTCCCCCTCCCCACCCCTCACCCCCCCACGCCTCCCCACCCCTCACCCCTCACCCCCCCCACCCCTCCCCACCCCTCACCCCTCACCCCTCAACCCCCTCCCCACCCCTCACCCCTCAACCCCCTCCCCACCCCTCACCCCTCACCCCTCAACCCCCTCCCCACCCCTCACCCCTCACCCCCCCTCCCCACCCCCTCCCCACCCCTCACCCCCCACCCCCCCCCACCTCTCACCCCTCAACCCCCTCCCCACCCCTCACCCCTCACCCCCCCTCCCCCCACCCCCTCCTCACCCCTCACCCCCTCCCCACCCCTCACCCCTCACCCCCTCCCCACCCCCTCCCCACCCCTCACCCCTCACTCCCTCCCCACCCCTCACCCCCTCCCCACCCCTCCCCACCCCTGACCCCCCCACCCCTCCCCACCCCCTCCCCCCTCACCCCCCACCCCCTCCCCACCCCTCACCCCCCACCCCCTCCCCACCCCTCACCCCTCACCCCCCACCCCCTCCCCACCCCTCACCCCTCACCCCCTCCCCACCCCCTCCCCACCCCTCACCCCCCACCCCCCCCTCACCCCTCACCCCCCACCCCCCCTCACCCCTCACCCCCCACCCCCTCCCCACCTCTCACCCCCCCACCCCTCCCCACCCCTCACCCCTCACCCCCCCACCCCCTCCCCACCCCTCACCCCTCACCCCCCCACCCCCTCCCCACCCCTCACCCCCCCACCCCTCCCCACCCCTCACCCCTCACCCCTCAACCCCCTCCCCACCCCTCACCCCTCAACCCCCTCCCCACCCCTCACCCCCCCACCCCTCACCCCTCACCCCCCCCACCCCTCACCCCTCACCCCTCAACCCCCTCCCCACCCCTCACCCCTCACCCCCTCCCCACCCCTCACCCCCCCACCCCTCCCCCTCCCCACCCCTCACCCCCCACCCCTCCCCACCCCTCACCCCTCACCCCCCCCACCCCTCCCCACCCCTCACCCCTCACCCCTCAACCCCCTCCCCACCCCTCACCCCTCACCCCTCAACCCCCTCCCCACCCCTCACCCACCCACCCCTCCCCACCCCTCACCCCTCACCCCTCAACCCCCTCCCCACCCCTCACCCCTCACCCCTCACCCTCAACCCCCTCCCCACCCCTCACCCCTCACCCCCCCCCCTCCCCCCACCACCGCCCTCCCCCCACCCCCTCCCCACCCCTCACCCCCTCCCCACCCCTCACCCTCACTCCCCTCCCCACCCCCTCCCCACCCCTCACCCCTCACCCCCTCCCCACCCCTCACCCCCTCCCCACCCCTGACCCCCCCACCCCTCCCCACCCCCTCCCCCCTCACCCCCCTCACCCCCCACCCCCTCCCCACCCCTCACCCCTCACCCCCCACCCCCTCCCCACCCCTCACCCCTCACCCCCCCACCCCTCCCCACCCCTCACCCTCAACCCCCCACCCCCTCCCCACCCCTCACCCCCCACCCCTCACCCCTCACCCCCCCACCCCCTCCCCACCCCTCACCCCCCCACCCCCTCCCCACCCCTCACCCCTCACCCCCTCCCCACCCCCTCCCCACCCCTCCCCACCCCTCACCCCTCACCCCCTCCCCACCCCTCACCCCTCACCCCCCACCCCCTCCCCACCCCTCACCCCCCACCCCTCCCCACCCCATCCCCACCCCTCACACCCTCCCCACCCCTCACCCCCTCCCCCACCCCCTCCCCACCCCTCACCCCCCCAGACCTCCCCACCCCCACCCCTCCCCACCCCCCCCACCCCCTCCCCACCCCTCACCCCCCACCCCTCCCCACCCCTCACCCCCTCCCCACCCCTCACCCCCTCCCCCACCCCTCCCCACCCCTCACCCCCTCCCCACCCCTCACCCCCCTCCCCCACCCCCTCCCCACCCCCTCCCCCACCCCCCACCCCCTCCCCACCCCTCACCCCCCCACCCCCTCCCCACCCCTCACCCCCTCCCCCACCCCTCCCCACCCCCCTCCCCACCCCTCACCCCCTCCCCACCCCCTCCCCACCCCCTCCCCACCCCTCACCCCCTCCCCACCCCCTCCCCACCCCTCACCCCCTCCCCACCCCTCCCCACCCCTCACGCCCTCAACCCCCTCCCCACCCCTCACCCCCCCACCCCCTCCCCACCCCTCACCCCCCACCCCCTCCCCACCCCTCATCCCCCCCACCCCTCCCCACCCCCTCCCCACCCCCTCCCCACCCCTCACCCCCCCACCCCTACCCCCTCCCCACCCCTCACCCCCCCCACCCCTCACCACCCCCCACCCCTCACCCTCACCCCCCCCCACCCTCACCCACCCACCCTCCCCACCCCTCACCCTCACCCCTCAACCCCCTCCCCACCCCTCACCCCTCACCCCCCCCTCCCACCCCCCTCCCCACCCCTCACCCCCCCCCCCCCACCCCCTCCCCACCCTCCCCCCCACCCCCCCACCCTCCCCCTCACCCCCCACCCCTCCCCACCCCTCACCCCTCAACCCCCCTCCCACCCCTCACCCCCCCAGCCCTCCCCACCCCTCACCCCCCACCCCCCCACCCCTCCCACCCCTCACCCCTCAACCCCCTCCCCACCCCTCACCCCCCCCCAGCCCTCCCCACCCCTCACCCCCCACCCCCCCACCCCTCCCCACCCCTCACCCCCCACCCCCCCACCCCTCCCCACCCCTCACCCCTCAACCCCCTCCCCACCCCTCACCCTCACCCCCTCCCCACCCCTCACCCCCCACCCCCATCCCCACCCCTCACCCCCCACCCCCTCCCCACCCCTCACCCCCCACCCCCTCCCCACCCCTCACCACCCCCTCCCCCTCCCCACCCCTCACCCCCCCCACCCCTCACCCACCCACCCCTCCCCACCCCTCACCCTCACCCCTCAACCCCCTCCCACCCCTCACCCCCCACCCCCTCCCCACCCCTCACCCCCCCACCCCTCCCCACCCCTCACCCCTCACCCCTCAACCCCCTCCCCACCCCTCACCCCTCACCCCTCAACCCCCTCCCCACCCCTCACCCCTCACCCCTCAACCCCCTCCCCACCCCTCACCCCCCACCCCTCCCCACCCCTCACCCCTCACCCCCCCCTCCCCACCCCCTCCCCACCCCTCACCCCCCACCCCTCAACCCCCTCCCCACCCCTCACCCCCCCACCCCCTCCCCACCCCCTCCCCACCCCTCACCCCTCACCCCTCACCCCCTCCCACCCCTCACCCCCCCACCCCTCCCCCCTCACCCCCCACCCCCTCCCCACCCCTCACCCCTCAACCCCCTCCCCACCCCTCACCCCCCCCAGCCCTCCCCACCCCTCACCCCCCCACCCCCCCACCCCTCCCCACCCCCTCTCCCCCCCACCCCCTCCCCACCCCCTCCCCACCCCTCACCCCCCACCCCCTCCCCACCCCTCACCCCCCCACCCCTCCCCACCCCTCACCCCTCACCCCTCACCCCCTCCCCACCCCTCACCCCCCCACCCCCTCCCCACCCCCTCCCCACCCCTCACCCCCTCCCCCCCCTCCCCACCCCTCACCCCTGGGCCACCTGGAGTGCAGTAGGTGGCATCATCTTTCAAACGAAAAAGGAAGATTCATATTTTGACTTCCAGCCATTCGTGCGTCTCTCGAAAGGGCCGAGAAATGTTGCGCAGGGGACTGAGGCAGCCAATGGTGCACAGCAAGATCCCACAGACAGCAGTGAGGTGAATGGCCAGTTAACTTGCGTCTTTTCTCTTGGCTGAAGGACACTGGGGAGTACTCCCCCCACCCCCGCCCCACCACCCCCGCCCCACCACCCCCACACCCCACACCCCACCCCAATCCTCGTCATGGAACCTTCGACACCTTGTTTAATGTCTCATTCGGAAAGGCTCCTCAGACGGTGCACCCTCCGGAACAGCAGCGAGTGCTGGCCTGGATCATTGGCTCGTGTTTGGGAATGGGACTCAAACTCACAATGCAAATGCTGATCCCTCCAGCATGTTACCCCACCCCCCCCACCCACCCCCCACGATCCTGGGGCACTTAGCCTGTTTAATGTATGAGGAGCTGAAAGTGAGTGAGTGTCAAGTCACATGTGGGGAAGCATCTATTATTCACTAAGTGAGCCATTAAAGCATTAGGGAAGCTTGGTAGGAGTTGAACCTATCAGATTTAATAGGTCTCACCCTGATTCCTATTGACAGAACACAGCAGATATTGGGGACACAGACGGTCACTACTCAAATAGATCGCTTTACTCTCAAGAGGGAGGCGACATTCACTGTCCCTCCGCCAGTCAACCACAAAGCGTGGGACTGCAGTCACATAGACTGGGGTCAGGGTGAAGGAGTTAGTCAATCAGGTGGGTTTGCAATGAAAAATCTGGGGAAATTCAAGGTTTTTAGTGGTGCCAAACTAGAAATTCCTAGACATTTTAACAAACAGATTCTGAATCTTCCACTAAGATAAAAGCAAAAAGCTGCAGATGCTGGAAATCCAAAACAAAAATAAAAATACCTGGAAAAACTCAGCAGGACTGGCAGCATCTTAGTTCTGTTGAAGAGTCATATGGACTCGAAACGTTAACTGTGTTCCTCTCTGCAGATGCTGCCTGACCTGCTGAGTTTTTCCAGGTGTTTTTATTTTTGTTCTGAATCCTCCACCTCTGAGTTACTGTACCATAACCGGATCACCATATTGCTGATTAAGCCACAGGGATTCTGTCTAATGGGAATCAATGGGAAAAGGCTTGATCACTGGGAGCAGGACAGTCTTTACCAAGACTGGGTCTATGTTTATACCAGGGCTTACTGAGAACAAGTCTGTTTACCAGGGCTGTGTTTACCAAGGCCAGGGTTATGTTTACCGAGACCGGGTCTGTGTTTACCAGGGCTGTGTTTACAGAGAGCAGGTCTGTGTTTAACAGGCGCTGGGCTATGTTAACTGAGATTGAGTCTGTGTTCACCAGGACCGAGTTTACTGGGAGCAAAGTGTGTTCACCAGAGCAATGTTTACCGAGAGCGAGTCTGTGTCTTTCATGGCCGTGTTTACTGAGATTGAGTATGTGTTTACCAGGGCTGTGTTTACGAGAGCGAATCGGTGTTTCCCAGGGCTGTGTTAAGCAAGAGCGGGTCTGTGTTTACCAGGCACTGGACTGTGTTAACTGAGAGGGGTCTGTGTTTACCAGGAGCAAGTCTGTGTTTCCCAAGGCTGTATTTATTGGGAGCGAGTCCGTGTTTAACAGGCACTGGGCTGTGTTAACTGAAAGGGGTCTGTGTTTACCAGGAGCGAGTCTGTGTTTCCCGAGTCTGTGTTTCCCAAGGCTGTATTTATTGGGAGCGAGTCCATGTTTAACAGGCACTGGGCTGTGTTAACTGAGAGGGGTCTGGGTTTACCAGGGCTGTGTTTACTGAGAGCAAGTATGCATTTACCAGGCACTGGGCTGCGTTTACCAGGGAACACAGCACATTTAGCAGGAGGGAGCTTGTATTTGACCTACTGTAAATAACCAGAAAGACTTTACAAACGCAACGAGCTGAAGTTTCCAACCGCTTTCAATAAATTAAAGCAATTGGAATTGTGTATTTTTTAATATTCTGCGTGACCTGGTTTGCAAGACCAGGACTTTCCAGGCAAGGCCTAAAGCCTTGTAACCTACATATCATGCACGACTTACGGAATTAGCCCTTTTTCAGCTCGGTCGAGTTGCATTAAGGTCAGCCTGTTTTCTGGTAACAGCTCAGTCAACAACACACCTCCTAGCAGCCATCGAGCACTTAGCTTTCCTATCTTCTCATGCACGACATTGTGTAGCATGGTCGTGTGACTCACTTCAAGACTCACTGCCCTTCAACCTGACACAAGGGCACGTTTTCCTGAACCCAAAGAACTGATGGGGGTGACAGACACGACCTTCCTCCTAATGGATTATTTTAAACCTCGGCCAAACTGGTCACAGTACAGGCTGTCAGGAGTTGCAGTCCCACACCGAGAGCTCCAGTCCCACACCGAAAGCTCCAGTATCACACCAACAGCTCCAGTATCACACCGAGAGCTCCAGTATCACATCGAGAGCTCCAGTATCACACCAAGAGCTCCTGTATCACACTGACAGCTGCAGAATCACACTGATTGCACCAGTATCACACCGACAGCTGCAGTATCGCACCGACAGCTGCAGTATCACACCGACAGCTGCAGTATCACAACGACAGCCCCAGTATCACACCGACAGCTCCAGCATTACACCGACAGCTACAGTACCACACCGACAGCTCCAGTATTACACCAACAGCTGCAGTATCACACCGACAGCAGCAGTATCATACCGACAGCCCCAGTATCACACCTACAGCTCCAGTATTAAACCGACAGCTGCAGCATCACACCGACAGCTGCAGTATCACACCGACAGCTGCAGTATCACACCGACAGCCCCAGTATCACACCGACAGCTCCAGTATTACACCGACAGCTCCAGTATCACACCGACAGCTGCAGTATCACACCAACAGATTCAGTATCACACCGACAGCTCCAGTCCTACACCGACAGATCCAGTATCACACCCACAGCCCCAGTATCACACCGTCAACTCCAGTATGACAACGTCAACTCCAGTATCACACCGACAGTTCCAGTATCACACTGACAGCTCCAGTATCACACCGACAGCTCCAGTATCACACCGACAGCTCCAGTATCACACCGACAGCTCCAGTATCACACCGAGTGCTCCAGTATCACACCGACAGCTCCAGTATTACACTGACAGCTCTAGTATCACACCGACAGCCCCAGTATCACCCTGTCAGCTCCAGTATCACACCGTCAGCTCCAGTATCACATCAAGAGCTCCAGTATCACACCGACAGCTCCAGTATCACACCGACAGCTCCAGCATCACACCAACAGCTCCAGTATCACATTAACAGCTCCAGTATCACACTGACAGCCCCAGTCCCACACCGACAGCTCCAGTATCACACCGACAGCTCCAGTATCACTCCGACAGCTCCAGTCCCATACCAACAGCTCCAGTAAAACACTGACAGCTCCAGTATCACACCAACAGCTCCAGTATCACTCCGACAGCTCCAGTCCCATACCAACAGCTCCAGTAAAACACCGACAGCTCCAGTATCACACCGACCAGCTCCAGTATCACAACGACATCTCCAGTATCACTCCGACAGCTCAGTCCCATACCAACAGCTCCAGTAAAACACCGACAGCTCCAGTATGACACCGACAGCTCCAGTATCACACCGACAGCTCCAGTATCACACCGACAGCCCCAGTATCACACCGACAGCTGCAGTACCACAACAAGAGCTCTAGACCCACATCGAAAGCTCCAGTATCACACCATCAGCTCCAGTATCACACTGACAGCTCCAGTATCACACCGACAGCTCCAGTATCACACCAACAGCTCCAGTATCACACCAACAGCCCCAGTAGCACACCGACAGCTCTAGTATCACACCGACAGCTCCAGTATCACACCGACAGCTCCAGTATCACACCGACAGCTCCGGTATCACACCAACAGCCCCAGTACCACACTGACAGCTCCACTATCACACCGACAGCTCCGGTATCACACCAACAGCCCCAGTCCCACACCGACAGCTCCAGTATCACACCGACAGCTGCAGTATCACACCAACAGCTCCAGTATCAATCCAACAGCTCCAGTCCCATACCAATAGCTCCAGTAAAACACCGACAGTACCAGTATCATACCGACAGCCCCAGTCCCACACCGACAGCTCCAGTATCACACCGACAGCTGCAGTATCACACCGACAACTCCAGTCCCATACCAACAGCTCCAGTAAAACACCGACAGCTCCAGTAAAACACCGACAACTCCAGTATCACTCCGACAGCTCCAGTATCATTCCGACAGCTCCAGTCCCATACCAACAGCTCCAGTAAAACACCGACAGCTCCAGTATCACACCGACAGCCCCAGTATCACAACGACATCTCCAGTATCACTCCGACAGCTCGAGTCCCATACCAACAGCTCCAGTAAAACACCGACAGCTCCAGTATGACACCGACAGCTCCGGTGTCAAGCAACAGATCCAGTATCACACCGACAGCTCCAGTATCACACCGACAGCTCCAGTATCACACCGACAGCTCCAGTGTCACACCGACAGCTCCAGTATCACACTGACAGCACCAGTCCCATACCGACAGCTCCACTATCACACCGACAGCTACAGTATCACACCAACAGCTCCAGTCCCACACCAACAGCTGCAGTATCACACCGACAGCTCCAGTATGACACCGACAGCTCCGGTATCACACCAACAGCACCAGTATGACACCGACAGCTCCAGTATCACACCGACAGCTCTGGTATCACACCGACAGCTCCGGTATCACACCGACAGCATCGGTATGACACCGAAAGCACCGGTATCACACCGACAGCTCCGGTGTCAAGCAACAGATCCAGTATGAAACCTACAGCTCCAGTATCACACCGACAGCTCCAGTGTCACACCGACAGCTCCAGTATCACACCGACAGCACCAGTCCCATACCGACAGCTCCACTATCACACCAAAGGCTACAGTATCACACCAACAGCTCCAGTCCCACACCAACAGCTGCAGTATCACACCGACAGCTGCAGTATCACACCGACAGCACCAGTCCCATACCGACAGCTCCACTATCACACCGATAGCTCCAGTATCACACCGACAGCTCTGGTATCACACCGAAGCTCCAGTATCACAACGACAGCTCTAGTATACACCGTAATCACCAACGACAGCTCTGTATCACACACAGCTCGGTATCACACCGACAGCTCCGGTAACACACCGACAGCTCCAGTCACACACCGACAGCTCCAGTATCACAGTGACAGCTCCAGTCCCACACCGACAGTTCCAGTATCACACCGACAGTTCCAGTATCACACCGACAGCCCCAGTATCACACCGACAGATATAGTATCATACCGACAGATACAGTATCACACCGACAGCTCCAGTATCACACCGACAGCTCCCGTATCACACCAACAGCCCCAGTACCACACTGACAGCTCCACTATCACACCAACAGCTCCGGTATCACACCAACAGCCCCAGTCCCATACCGACAGCTCCAGCATCACACCGACAGCCCCAGTCCCACACCGACAGCTCCAGTATCACACCGACAGCTGCAGTATCACACCAACAGCTCCAGTATCACTCCAACAGCTCCGGTCCCATACCAATAGCTCCAGTAAAACACCGACAGTACCAGTATCATACCGACAGCCCCAGTCCCACACCGACAGCTCCAGTATCACACCGACAGCTGCAGTATCACACCGACAGCTCCAGTCCCATACCAACAGCGCCAGTAAAACACCGACAGCTCCAGTATCACACCGACAGCTCCAGTATCACTCCGACAGCTCCAGTATCATTCCGACAGCTCCAGTCCCATACCAACAGCTCCAGTAAAACACCGACAGCTCCAGTATCACACCGACAGCCCCAGTATCACAACGACATCTCCAGTATCACTCCGACAGCTCGAGTCCCATACCAACAGCTCCAGTAAAACACCGACAGCTCCAGTATGACACCGACAGCTCCGGTATCACACCGACAGCACCAGTATGACACCGACAGCTCCAGTATCACACCGACAGCTCCAGTATCACACCGACAGGTCCGGTATCACAGCGACAGCTCCAGTATCACACCGACAGCATCGGTATGACACCGACAGCACCGGTATCACACCGACAGCTCCGGTGTCAAGCAACAGATCCAGTATCACACCGACAGCTCCAGTATCATACCGACAGCTCCAGTGTCACACCGACAGCTCCAGTATCACACCGACAGCACCAGTCCCATACCGACAGCTCCACTATCACACCGACAGTTACAGTATCACACCAACAGCTCCAGTCCCACACCAACAGCTGCAGTATCACACCGACAGCTCCAGTATGACACCGACAGCTCCGGTATGACACCGACAGCACCAGTATGACACCGACAGCTCCAGTATCACACCGACAGCTCCGGTATCACACCGACAGCACCAGTATGACACCGACAGCTCCAGTATGACACCGACAGCTCCGGTATCACACCGACAGCACCAGTATGACACCGACAGCTCCAGTATCACACCGACAGCTCCGGTATCACACCGACAGCTCCGGTATCACACCGACAGCATCGGTATGACACCGAAAGCACCGGTATCACACCGACAGCTCCGGTGTCAAGCAACAGATCCAGTATCAAACCGACAGCTCCAGTATCACACCGACAGCTCCAGTGTCACACCGACAGCTCCAGTATCACACCGACAGCACCAGTCCCATACCGACAGCTCCACTATCACACCGACAGCTACAGTATCACACCAACAGCTCCAGTCCCACACCAACAGCTGCAGTATCACACCGACAGCTCCAGTATCACACCGACAGCACCAGTCCCATAGCGACAGCTCCACTATCACACCGACAGCTCCAGTATCACACCGACAGCTCTGGTATCACACCGAGAGCTCCAGTATCACAACGACAGCTCTAGTATCACACCAACAGCTCCGGTATCACACCGACAGCTCCGGTAACACACCGACAGCTCCAGTCACACACCGACAGCTCCAGTATCACAGCGACAGCTCCAGTCCCACACCGGCAGTTCCAGTATCACACCGACAGCTCCAGTCACACAGCGACAGCTCCAGTCTCACACCGACAGTTCCAGTATCACACCGACAGTTCCAGTATCACACCGACAGTTCCAGTATCACACCGACAGCCCCAGTATCACACCGACAGATCTAGTATCACACCGACAGCTACAGTATCACACTGACAGCTCCAGTATCACACCGACAGCCCCAGTATCACAACGACATCTCCAGTATCACTCCGACAGCTCGAGTCCCATACCAACAGCTCCAGTAAAACACCGACAGCTCCAGTATGACACCGACAGCTCCGGTATCACACCGACAGCACCAGTATGACACCGACAGCTCCAGTATCACACCGTCAGGTCCGGTATCACAGCGACAGCTCCAGTATCACACCGACAGCATCGGTATGACACCGACAGCACCGGTATCACACCGACAGCTCCGGTGTCAAGCAACAGATCCAGTATCACACCGACAGCTCCAAAATCACACCGACAGCTCCAGTCCCACACCGACAGCTCCAGTCCCACACCGACAGTTCCAGTATCACACCGACAGCCCCAGTATCACACCGACAGATCTAGTATCACACCGACAGCTACAGTATCACACTGACAGCTCCAGTATCACACCGACAGCCCCAGTATCACACAGACAGCACCAGTCCCATACCGACAGCTCCAGTATCACACCGACAGCTCCAGTATCACACCAACAGCTCCACTATCACAACGATAGCTCCAGTATCAAACCGACAGCTCCAGTATAACACCAACAGCTCCAGTTCCATACCGACAGCTCCACTATCACACCGACAGCTCCAGTATCACACCAACAGCTTCACTATCACAACGACAGCTCCAGTATCAAACCGACAGCTCCAGTATCACACCAACAGCTCCAGTTCCATACCGACAGATCCAGTATCAAACTGACAGCTCCAGTATCACACCGAGAGCTCCAGTATCACACCGAGAGCTCCAGTATCACACCAACAGCTCCAGTATCACACCGAGTGCTCCAGTATTACACCGACAGCTCCAGTATCACACCGACAACTCTAGTATCACACCGACAGCTCCAGTATCACACCGAGAGCTCGAGTATCACACCGACAGCTCCAGTATCACACCGAGAGCTCCAGTATCACACCAACAGTTCCAGTTCCATACCGACAGATCCAATATCAAACTGACAGCTCCAGTATCACACCGAGAGCTCCAGTATCACACCGAGTGCTCCAGTATCACACCAACAGCTCAGGTATCACACCGAGTGCTCCAGTATCACACCAACAGCCCCAGTATCACCCTGTCAGCTCCAGTATCACACCGTCAGCTCCAGTATCACACCGACAGCTCCAGTATCACACCGACAGCTCCAGTATCACACCGACAGCTCCAGTATCACACCGACATTCCCAGTATCACACCAACAGCTGCAGTACCACAACAAGAGCGCTAGACCCACATCGAAAGCTCCAGTATCACACCGACAGCTCCAGTATCACACCAAGAGCTCCAGTATCACACCGACAGCTCCAGTATCACACCGACAGCTCCAGTATCACACCGACAGCTCCAGTATCACACCAACAGCTCCAGTATCACACCGACAGCCCCAGTACCACACTGACAGCTCTAGTTTCACACCGACAGCTCCAGTATCACACCGACAGCTCCAGTATCACACCGACAGCCCCAGGATCACACCAAGTGCCCCAGTAACACACCGACAGCTCCAATTCCAGACCGACAGCTCCAGTATCACACCGACAGCTCCAGTATCACACCGACAGCTCCAATTCCACACCGAAAGCTCCAGTATCACACCAACAGCTCCAGTATCACTCCGAGAGCTCCAGTATCACACCGACAGCTCCAGTATCACACCGACAGCTCCAGTCCCACACCGACAGCTCCAGTACCACACCAACAGCTCCAGTATCACAACGACAGTCCCAGTATCACACCGACTGCTCCAGTATCACACCGAGAGCTCGAGTATCACACTGACAGCCCCAGTATCACCCTGCCAGCTCCAGTATCACACCGTCAGCTCCAGTATCACACCAAGAGCTCCAGTATCACACCGACAGCCCCAGTATCACACCGCCAGCCCCAGTATCATACCGACAGCTTCGGTGTCACACCGACATCTCCAGTATCACACCGGCAGCTCCAGTATCACACCGACAGCTCCAGTATCACACCGACAGCTCCAGTATCGCACCGACAGCTCCAGTATCGCACCGACAGCACCAGTCCCACACCGACAGCTCCAGTATCACACCGAGTGCTCCAGTATCACACCGACAGGTAGATACCACACCGACAGCTCCAGTATCACACCGACAGCTCCACTATCACACCGACAGCCCCAGTATCACACCGACAGCTCCAGTATCACACCGTCAGCTCCAGTATCACACCGACAGCTCCAGTATCACACCGACATTCCCAGTATCACACCAACAGCTGCAGTACCACAACAAGAGCGCTAGACCCACATCAAAAGCTCCAGTATCACACCGTCAGCTCCAGTATCACACCAAGAGCTCCAGTATCACACCGACAGCTCCAGTATCACACCGACAGCTCCAGTATCACACCGACATTCCCAGTATCACACCAACAGCTGCAGTACCACAACAAGAGCGCTAGACCCACATCGAAAGCTCCAGTATCACACCATCAGCTCCAGTATCACACCGACAGCCCCAGTATCACACCGACAGCTCCAATTCCACACCGAAAGCTCCAGTATCACACCGACAGCCCCAGTATCACACCGACAGCTCCAATTCCACACCGAGAGCTCCAGTCCCACACCGAGAGCTGCAGTATCACACCGACAGTTCCAGTATCACACCGACAGCTCCAGTATCACACCAACAGCTCCAGTATCACAACGACAGCCCCAGTATCACACCGACAGCCCCAGTACTACACTGACAGCTCCAGTATCACACCGACAGCCCCAGTATCACACCAACAGCCCCAGTATCACACCGACAGATCCAGTATCACACCGACAGCTCCTGTATCACACCGTCAGCTCCAGTATCGCACCAAGAGCTCCAGTATCACACCGAGAGCACGAGTATCACACTGACAGCCCCAGTATCACACCGACAGCTCCAGTATCACCCTGTCAGCTCCAGTATCACACCGTCAGCTCCAGTATCACACCAAGAGCTCCAGTATCACACCGACAGCCCCAGTATCACACCGCCAGCCCAAGTATCATACCGACAGCTTCGGTGTCACACCGACATCTCCGGTGTCACACCGACAGCTCCAGTATCACTCCGAGAGCTCCACTATCACACCGACAGCCCCAGTATCACACCAACAGCACCGGTATCACACCGACAGCTCCAGTATCACACCAACAGCCCCAGTATCACACCAACAGCCCCAGTATCACACCGACAGCTCCAGTATCACACCAACAGCTCCAGTATCACACCAACAGCTCCAGTATCACAACGACAGCCCCATTATCACACCGACAGCCCCAGTATCACACCGACAGCTCCAGTATCACACCGACAGCTCCAGTATCATACCGACAGCACCAGTCCCATACCGACAGCTCCACTATCACACCGACAGCTCCACTATCACACCGACAGCTACAGTATCACACCAACAGCTCCAGTCCCACACCAACAGCTGCAGTATCACACCGACAGCTCCAGTATCACACCGACAGCACCAGTCCCATAGCGACAGCTCCACTATCACACCGACAGCTCCAGTATCACACCGACAGCTCTGGTATCACACCGAGAGCTCCAGTATCACAACGACAGCTCTAGTATCACACCAACAGCTCCGGTATCACACCGACAGCTCCGGTAACACACCGACAGCTCCAGTCACACACCGACAGCTCCAGTATCACAGCGACAGCTCCAGTCCCACACCGGCAGTTCCAGTATCATACCGAGAGCTCCAGTCACACACCGACAGATCCAGTCCCACACCGACAGTTCCAGTATCACACCGACAGTTCCAGTATCACACCGACAGTTCCAGTATCACACCGACAGTTCCAGTATCACACTGACAGCCCCAGTATCACACCGACAGCACTAGTATCACACCGACAGTTCCAGTATCACACCGACAGCCCCAGTATCACACCGACAGCTCCAGTCCCACACCGACAGCTCCAGTAGCACACCGACAGCTCCAGTATCACACCAACAGCTCCAGTATCGCACCGACAGCACCAGTCTCACACCGAGAGCTCCAGTATCACACTGACAGCTTCAGTCCCACACCGACAGCTCCAGTATCACACCGACAACCCCAGTATCACACCGACAGCTCCAGTATCACACCGACAGATCCAGTATCACACCGACAGCTCCAGTATCACACCGACAGCTCCAGTATCACACCGACAGATCCAGTATCACACCGACATCTCCAGTATCACACCAACATCTCCAGTATCACACCGACAGCTCCAGTATCACACCGACAGCTCCAGTATCACACCGACAGCTCCAGTATCACACCGACAGCTCCAGTATCACACCGACAGCTCCAGTATCACACCGACAGCTCCAGTATCGCACCGACAGCACCAGTCCCACACCGACAGCTCCAGTATCACACCGAGTGCTCCAGTATCACACCAACAGCTACATACCACACCGACAGCTCCAGTATCACACTGACAGCTCCACTATCACACCGACAACTCCAGTATCACACCGACAGCTCCAGTATCACACCGACAGCTCCAGTCCCGCATCGACAGCTCCAGTATCACACCGACAGCTCCAGTCCCACACCGACAGCTCCAGTATCACACCGACATCTCCAGTATCACACCGACAGATCCAGTATCACACCGACAGCTCCAGTATCACACCGACAGCTCCAGTATCACACCGTCAGCTCCAGTATCACACCGACAGCTCCAGTCCCACACCGACAGCTCCAGTATCACACAGCTCCACCATCACACCAACAGCCCCAGTATCCACACCGACAGCACCAGTCCCATACCGACAGCTCCACTATCACACCGACAACTCCAGTATCACACCAACAGCTCCACTATCACAACGACAGCTCTACTATCACACCAACAGCTCCACTATCACAACGACAGCTCCAGTATCAAAGCGACAGCTCCAGTATCACACCAACAGCTCCAGTTCCATACCGACAGATCCAGCATCAAACTGACAGATCCAATATCACACCGAGAGCTCCAGTATCACACCAAGAGCTCCAGTATCATACCAACAGCTCCAGTATCACACCGAGTGCTCCAGTATCACACCGACAGCTCCAGTATTACACTGACAGCTCTAGTATCACACCGACAGCCCCAGTATCACCCTGTCAGCTCCAGTATCACACCGTCAGCTCCAGTATCACACCAAGAGCTCCAGTATCACACCGACAGCTCCAGTAACACACCGACAGCCCCAGTATCACACCAACAGCTGCAGTACCACAACAAGAGCTCTAGACCCACATCGAAAGCTCCAGTATCACACTGTCAGCTCCAGTATCACACCAAGAGCTCCGGTATCACACCGACAGCTCCAGTATCACACCGACAGCTCCAGCATCACACCAACAGCTCCAGTATCACACCAACAGCCCCAGTACCACACCGACAGCTCTAGTATCACACAGACAGCTCCAGTATCACACCGACAGCTCCAGTATCACACCGACAGCTCCAGTATCACACCGACAGCTCCGGTATCACACCAACAGCCCCAGTACCACACCGACAGCTCTAGTATCACACAGACAGCTCCAGTATCACACCGACAGCTCCAGTATCACACCGACAGCTCCAGTATCACACCGACATCCCAGTCCCATACCGACAGCTCCAGTATCACACCGACAGCCCCAGTCCCACACCGACAGCTCCAGTATCACACCGACAGCTCCAGTATCACACTGACAGCTCCAGTATCACTCCGACAGCTCCAGTCCCATACCAACAGCTCCAGTAAAACACCGACAGTTCCAGTATCATACCAAAAGCCCCAGTCCCACACCGACAGCTCCAGTATCACACCGACAGCTGCAGTATCACACCGATAGCTCCAGTATCACACCGACAGCTCCAGTATCACACCAACAGCTCCGGTATCACACCGACAGCTCCGGTAACACACCGACAGCTCCAGTCACACACCGACAGCTCCAGTATCACACCGACAGCTGCAGTATCACACCGATAGCTCCAGTATCACACCGACAGCTCCAGTATCACACCAACAGCTCCGGTATCACACCGACAGCTCCGGTAACACACCGACAGCTCCAGTCACACACCGACAGCTCCAGTATCACAGCGACAGCTGCAGTCCCACACCGGCAGTTCCAGTATCACACCGACAGTTCCAGTAACACACCGAGAGCTCCAGTCACACACCGAGAGCTCCAGTCCCACACCGGCAGTTCCAGTATAACACCGACAGCTCCAGTATCACACCGACAGCTCCAGTATCGCACCGACAGCACCAGTCCCACACCGACAGTTCCAGTATCACACCGACAGTTCCAGTATCACACCGACAGCCCCAGTATCACACCGACAGCTCTAGTATCACACCGACAGCTCCAGTATCACACCGACAGCTCCAGTATCACACCGACAGCACCAGTCCCACACTGACAGCTCCAGTATCACACCGACAGCTCCAGTATCACACCAAAAGCTCCAGTATCGCACCGACAGCACCAGTCCCATACCGAGAGCTCCAGTATCACACTGACAGCTTCAGTCCCACACCGACAGCTCCAGTATCACACCGACAGCCCCAGTATCACACCAAAAGCTCCAGTATCACACCGACAGCTCCAGTATCACACCAAAAGCTCCAGTATCACACCGACAGCTCCAGTATCACACCAACAGCTCCAGTATCACACCGACAGCCCCAGTACCACACTGACAGCTCTAGTATCACACCGACAGCTCCAGTATCACACCGACAGCTCCAATATCACACCGACAGCTCCAGTATCACACCGAGAGCTCCAGTCCCACACCGAGAGCTCCAGTATCACACCAACAGCCCCAGTATCACACCGAGAGCTCCAGTCCCACACCGAGAGCTCCAGTATCACACCAACAGCTCCAGTATCACTCCGAGAGCTCCACTATCACACCGACAGCCCCAGTATCACACCAACAGCCCCAGTATCACACCGACAGCTCCAGTATCACACCAACAGCCCCAGTATCACACCAACAGCCCCAGTATCACACCGACAGCTCCAGTATCACACCAAAAGCTCCAGTATCACACCAACAGCTCCAGTATCACAACGACAGCCCCATTATCACACCGACAGCCCCAGTATCACACCGACAGCTCCAGTATCACACCGACAGCTCCAGTATCACACCGACAGCACCAGTCCCATACCGACAGCTCCACTATCACACCGACAGCTACAGTATCACACCAACAGCTCCAGTCCCACACCAACAGCTGCAGTATCACACTGACAGCTCCAGTATCCCACCGACAGCTCCAGTATCACACCAACAGCACCAGTCCCATACCGACAGCTCCACTATCACACTGATAGCTCCAGTATCACACCGACAGCTCTGGTATCACACCGAGAGCTCCAGTATCACAACGACAGCTCTAGTATCACACCAACAGCTCCGGTATCACACCGACAGCTCCGGTAACACACCGACAGCTCCAGTCACACACCGACAGCTCCAGTATCACAGCGACAGCTCCAGTCCCACACCGGCAGTTCCAGTATCACACCGACAGTTCCAGTAACACACCGAGAGCTCCAGTCACACACCGACAGCTCCAGTCCCACACCGACAGTTCCAGTATCACACCGACAGTTCCAGTATCACACCGACAGCCCCAGTATCACACCGACAGCTCTAGTATCACACCGACAGTTCCAGTATCACACCGACAGCCCCAGTATCACACCGACAGCTCCAGTCCCACACCGACAGCTCCAGTAGCACACCGACAGCTCCAGTATCACACCAACAGCTCCAGTATCGCACCGACAGCTCCAGTCTCACACCGACAGCTCCAGTATCACACTGACAGCTTCAGTCCCACACCGACAGCTCCAGTATCACACCGACAACCCCAGTATCACACCGACAGCTCCAGTATCACACCGACAGATCCAGTATCACACCGACAGCTCCAGTATCACACCGACAGCTCCAGTATCACACCGACAGATCCAGTATCACACCGACATCTCCAGTATCACACCAACATCTCCAGTATCACACCGACAGCTCCAGTATCACACCGACAGCTCCAGTCCCACACCGACAGCTCCAGTATCACACCGACAGATCCAGTATCACACCGACAGCTCCAGTATCACACCGACAGCTCCAGTATCACACCGACAGCTCCAGTATCGCACCGACAGCACCAGTCCCACACCGACAGCTCCAGTATCACACCGAGTGCTCCAGTATCACACCAACAGCTACATACCACACCGACAGCTCCAGTATCACACTGACAGCTCCACTATCACACCGACAACTCCAGTATCACACCGACAGCTCCAGTATCACACCGACAGCTCCAGTCCCACATCGACAGCTCCAGTATCACACCGACAGCTCCAGTCCCACACCGACAGTTCCAGTATCACACCGACAGATCCAGTATCACACCGACAGCGCCAGTATCACACCGACAGCTCAAGTATCACACCGACAGTTCCAGTATCACACCGACAGCCCCAGTATCACACCGACAGCTCCAGTCCACACCGACAGCTCCAGTAGCACACCGACAGCTCCAGTATCACACCAACAGCTCCAGTATCGCACCGACAGCAACAGTCTCACACCGAGAGCTCCAGTATCACACTGACAGCTTCAGTCCCACACCGACAGCTCCAGTATCACACCGACAACCCCAGTATCACACCGACAGCTCCAGTATCACACCGACAGATCCAGTATCACACCGACAGCTCCAGTATCACACCGACAGCTCCAGTATCACACCGACAGATCCAGTATCACACCAACATCTCCAGTATCACACCGACAGCTCCAGTATCACACCGACAGCTCCAGTCCCACACCGACAGCTCCAGTATCACACCGACAGCTCCAGTATCACACCGACAGCTCCAGTATCACACCGACAGCTCCAGTATCGCACCGACAGCACCAGTCCCACACCGACAGCTCCAGTATCACACCGAGTGCTCCAGTATCACACCAACAGCTACATACCACACCGACAGCTCCAGTATCACACTGACAGCTCCACTATCACACCGACAACTCCAGTATCACACCGACAGCTCCAGTATCACACCGACAGCTCCAGTCCCACATCGACAGCTCCAGTATCACACCGACAGCTCCAGTCCCACACCGACAGCTCCAGTTTCACACCGACATCTCCAGTATCACACCGACAGATCCAGTATCACACCGACAGCTCCAGTATCACACCGACAGCTCCAGTATCACACCGTCAGCTCCAGTATCACACACCGACAGCTCCAGTCCCACACCGACAGCTCCAGTATCACACAGCTCCACCATCACACCAACAGCCCCAGTATCACACCGACAGCACCAGTCCCTTACCGACAGCTCCACTATCACACACCGACAACTCCAGTATCACACCAACAGCTCCACTATCACAACGACAGCTCTACTATCACACCAACAGCTCCACTATCACAACGACAGCTCCAGTATCAAAGCGACAGCTCCAGTATCACACCAACAGCTCCAGTTCCATACCGACAGATCCAGTATCAAACTGACAGATCCAATATCACACCGAGAGCTCCAGTATCACACTCGAGAGCTCCAGTATCATACCAACAGCTCCAGTATCACACCGAGTGCTCCAGTATCACACCGACAGCTCCAGTATTACACTGACAGCTCTAGTATCACACCGACAGCCCCAGTATCACCCTGTCAGCTCCAGTAACACACCGACAGCCCCAGTATCACACAACAGCTGCAGTACCACAACAAGAGCTCTAGACCCACATCGAAAAGCTCCAGTATCACACTGTCAGCTCCAGTATCAAACCAAGAGCTCCGGTATCACACCGACAGCTCCAGTATCACACCGACAGCTCCAGCATCACACCAAGAGCTCCGGTATCACACCACAGCTCCCAGTACCACACCGACAGCTCAAGTATCACACAACAGCTCCAGTATCACACCGACAGCTCAGTATCACACCGACAGCTCCAGTATCACACCGACAGCTCCGGTATCACACCAACAGCCCCAGTACCACACTGACAGCTCCACTACCACACCACAGCTCCGGTATCACACCGACAGCCCCAGTCCCATACCGACAGCTCCAGTATCACACGACAGCCCCAGTACCACACCGACAGCTCTAGTATCACACAGACAGCTCCAGTATCACACCGACAGCTCCAGTATCACACCGACAGCTCCAGTATCACACCGACAGCTCCGGTATCACACCAACAGCCCAACCACACTGACAGCTCCACTACCACACCAACAGCTCCGGTATCACACCGACATCCCCAGTCCATACCGACAGCTCCAGTATCACACCGACAGCCCCAGTCCCACACCGACAGCTCCAGTATCACACCGACAGCTCCAGTATCACACTGACAGCTCCAGTATCACTCCGACAGCTCCAGTCCATACCAACAGCTCCAGTAAAACACCGACAGTTCCAGTATCATACCAACAGCCCCAGTCCACACCGACAGCTCCAGTATCACAACGACAGCTGCAGTATCACACCGACAGCTCCAGTATCACACCGACAGCTCCAGTATCACACCAACAGCTCCAGTATCACTCCGAGAGCTCCAGTATCACACCGACAGCTCCAGTCCCACACCGACAGCTCCAGTATCACACCGACAGCTCCAGTATCACACCACACACCGACAGCTCCATCACACCGACAGCTCCAGTATCGCACCGACAGCACCAGTCCCACACCGACAGCTCCAGTATCACACACCGAGTGCTCCAGTATCACACCAACAGCTCCAGTACCACACCGACAGCTCCAGTATCACACCGACAGCTCCAGTATCACACCGACAACTCAGTATCACACACACCGACAGCTCCAGTATCACACCGACAGCTCCAGTCCCACACCGACAGCTCCAGTATCACACCGACAGCTCCAGTATCACACCGACAGCTCCAGTTTCACACACCGACAGCTCCAGTATCACACCGACAGATCCAGTATCACACCGACAGCTCCAGTATCACACACAGACAGCTCCAGTACACACCGTCAGCTCCAGTATCACACCGACAGCTCCAGTCCACACCGACAGCTCCAGTATCAACACAGCTCCACCATCACACCAACACCCAGTATCACACCGACAGCACCAGTCCCATACCGACAGCTCCACTATCACACCGACAACTCCAGTATCACACCAACAGCTCCAGTATCACAACGACAGCTCTACTATCACACCAACAGCTCCACTATCACAACGACAGCTCCAGTATCACAGCGACAGCTCCAGTATCACACCACAGCTCCAGTTCCATACCGACAGCTCCAGTATCAAACTGACAGATCCAATATCACACCGACAGCTCCAGTATCACACCGAGAGCTCCAGTATCATACAACAGCTCCAGTATCACACCGACAGCTCCAGTATCACACCGACAGCTCCAGTATACACGACAGCTCCAGTATCACACCGACAGCTCCAGTATCACACCGACAGCTCCAGTAACACACCGACAGCCCAGTATCACACCAACAGCTCCAGTACCACAACAACTCTAGACCCACACTCGAAAGCTCCAGTATCACACCGTCAGCTCCAGTATCAAACCAGAGCTCCGTATCACACCGACAGCTCCAGTATCACACCGACAGCTCCAGTATCACACCAACAGCTCCAGTATCACACCAACAGCCCCAGTACCACACCGACAGCTAGTATCACACCGACAGCTCCAGTATCACACGACAGCTCCAGTATCACACCGACAGCTCCAGTATCACACCGACAGCTCCAGTATCACACCAACAGCCCCAGTACACACACCGACAGCTCACAACCACACCAACAGCTCCGTATCACACCGACATCCCCAGTCCCATACCGACAGCTCCAGTATCACACCGACAGCCCAGTACCACACCGACAGCTCTAGTATCACACAGACAGCTCCAGTATCACACCGACAGCTCCAGTATCACACCGACAGCTCCAGTATCACACCGACAGCTCCGGTATCACACCGACAGCCCCAGTATCCACACTGACAGCTCCAGTACACACCAACAGCTCCATATCACACCGACTCCCAGTCCCATACCGACAGCTCCAGTATCACACCGACAGCCCCAGTCCCACACCGACAGCTCCAGTATCACACCGACAGCTCCAGTATCACACCGACAGCTCCAGTATCACACCGACAGCTCCAGTCCCATACCAACAGCAGCTCCAGTAAAACACCGACAGTTCCAGTATCACACCAACAGCTCCAGTCCACACCGACAGCTCCAGTATCACACAACGACAGCTGCAGTATCACACCGACAGCTCCAGTATTACACTGACAGCTCCAGTATCACACCGACAGCCCCAGTACACCCGATCAGCTCCAGTATCACACCCGTCAGCTCCAGTATCACACCAAGAGCTCCAGTATCACACCGACAGCTCCAGTAACACACCAACAGCCCCAGTATCACACCACAGCTCCAGTACCACAACAACAGCTCTAGACCACATCGAAAGCTCCAGTATCACACTGTCAGCTCCAGTATCCACACCACAAGAGCTCCGTATCACACCGACAGCTCCAGTAAAACACCGACAGCTCCAGTATCACACCGACAGCTCCAGTATCACACCAACAGCTCCAGTCCCTACCAATAGCTCCAGTAAAACACCGACAGCTCCAGTATCGCACCGACAGCACCAGTCTCACACCGAGAGCTCCAGTATCACACTGACAGCTTCAGTCCACACCGACAGCTCCAGTATCACACCGACAGCCCCAGTATCACACACGACAGCTCCAGTATCACACTGACAGATCCAGTATCACACCGACAGCTCCAGTATCACACCGACAGCTCCAGTATCACACCGACAGATCCAGTATCACACCGACATCTCCAGTATCACACCGACAGCTCCAGTATCACACCGACAGCTCCAGTCCCACACCGACAGCTCCAGTATCACACCGACAGCTCCAGTATCACACCGACAGCTCCAGTATCACACCGACAGCTCCAGTATCGCACCGACAGCACCAGTCCCACACCGACAGCTCCAGTATCACACCGAGTCTCCAGTATCACACCAACAGCTACATACCACACCGACAGCTCCAGTATCACACTGACAGCTCCACTATCCACACAACGACAACTCCAGTATCACACCGACAGCTCCAGTATCACACCGACGCTCCAGTCCCACATCGACAGCTCCAGTATCACACCGACAGCTCCAGTCCCACACCGACAGTTCCAGTTCACACCGACATTCCAGTATCACACCGACAGCCCCAGTATCACACCGACAGCTCCAGTATCACACCGACAGTTCCAGTATCACACCGACAGCCCCAGTATCACACCGACAGCTCCAGTCCCACACCGACAGCTCCAGTAGCACACCGACAGCTCCAGTATCACACCAACAGCTCCAGTAACGCACCGACAGCACCAGTCTCACACCGAGAGCTCCAGTATCACACTGACAGCTTCAGTCCCACACCGACAGCTCCAGTATCACACCGACAGCTCCCAGTATCACACCGACAGCTCCAGTATCACACCGACAGATCCAGTATCACACCGACAGCTCCAGTATCACACCGACAGCTCCAGTATCACACCGACAGATCCAGTATCACACCGACATCTCCAGTATCACACCGACAGCTCCAGTATCACACCGACAGCTCCAGTATCACACCGACAGCTCCAGTCCCACACCGACAGCTCCAGTATCACACCGACAGCTCCAGTATCACACCGACAGCTCCAGTATCACACCGACAGCTCCAGTATCACACCGACAGCTCCAGTATCGCACCGACAGCACCATCCCACACCGACAGCTCCCCAGTATCACACAGAGTGCTCCAGTATCACACCAACAGCTACATACCACACCGACACTCCAGTATCACACTGACAGCTCCAGTATCACACACGACAGCTCCAGTATCACACCGACAGCTCCAGTATCACACCGACAGCTCAGTGTCCCACACGACATCTCCAGTAACACACCCGGACAGATCCAGTATCACACCGACAGCTCCAGTATCACACCCGACAGCTCCAGTATCACACCGTAGCTCCAGTATCACCACCGACAGCTCCAGTCCACACGACCGACAGCTCCAGTATCACACAGCTCCACCATCACACCAACCAGCCCCAGTATCACACCGACAGCACCAGTCCCTTACCCGACAGCTCCCACTATCACCACCGACAACTCCCAGTATCACACCCAACAGCTCCACTATCACAACGACAGCTCTACTATCACACCAACAGCTCCACTATCACAACGACAGCTCCCAGTATCAAAGCGACAGCCTCCAGTATCACACCAACAGCTCCAGTTCCATTACCGACAGATCCAGTATCAAACTGACAGATCCAATATCACACCGAGGCTCCAGTATCACACCGAGAGCTCCAGTATCATACCAACAGCTCCAGTATCACACCGAGTGCTCCAGTATCACACCGACAGCTCCAGTATTACACTGACAGCTCTAGTATCACACCGACAGCCCAGTATCACCCTGTCAGCTCCAGTAACACCCGACAGCCCCAGTATCACACCAACAGCTGCAGTACCACAACAAGAGCTCTAGACCCACATCGAAAGCTCCAGTATCACACTGTCAGCTCCAGTATCAAACCAAGAGCTCCGGTATCACCACCGACAGCTCCAGTATCACACTGACAGCTCCAGCATCACACCAACAGCTCCAGTATCACACCAACAGCCCCAGTACCACACGACAGCTCTAGTATCACACAGACAGCTCCAGTATCACACCGACAGCTCCAGTATCACACCGACAGCTCCAGTATCACACCGGACAGCTCTGGTAATCACACAACAGCCCCAGTACCACACTGACAGCTCCACTACACACCAAACAGCTCCGGTATCACACCGACATCCCCAGTCCCATACCGACAGCTCCAGTATCACACCGACAGCCCCAGTACCACACCGACAGCTCCTAGTATCACACCAGACAGCTCCAGTATCACACGACAGCTCCAGTATCACCACGACAGCTCCAGTATCACACCGACAGCTCCAGTACAACACCGACAGTT
>NW_024471167.1:0-77561 GCF_017639515.1 Carcharodon carcharias
ATGTTGGTTACTCTTCCAGCAGGAGCTGTTTTTCCTCCAAATGTTCCCACTGAAAAGAACTGGACCCTGTAAAAATTACAACTGTTATCATTTTCAAACTGGAAATGTTGGTTACTCTTCCAGCAGGAGCTGTTTTTCCTCCAAATGTTCCCACTGAAAAGAACTGGACCCTGTAAAAATTACAACTGTTATCATTTTCAAACTGGAAATGTTGGTTACTCTTCCAGCAGGAGCTGTTTTTCCTCCAAATGTTCCCACTGAAAAGAACTGGACCCTGTAAAAATTACAACTGTTATCATTTTCAAACTGGAAATGTTGGTTACTCTTCCAGCAGGAGCTGTTTTTCCTCCAAATGTTCCCACTGAAAAGAACTGGACCCTGTAAAAATTACAACTGTTATCATTTTCAAACTGGAAATGTTGGTTACTCTTCCAGCAGGAGCTGTTTTTCCTCCAAATGTTCCCACTGAAAAGAACTGGACCCTGTAAAAATTACAACTGTTATCATTTTCAAACTGGAAATGTTGGTTACTCTTCCAGCAGGAGCTGTTTTTCCTCCAAATGTTCCCACTGAAAAGAACTGGACCCTGTAAAAATTACAACTGTTATCATTTTCAAACTGGAAATGTTGGTTACTCTTCCAGCAGGAGCTGTTTTTCCTCCAAATGTTCCCACTGAAAAGAACTGGACCCTGTAAAAATTACAACTGTTATCATTTTCAAACTGGAAATGTTGGTTACTCTTCCAGCAGGAGCTGTTTTTCCTCCAAATGTTCCCACTGAAAAGAACTGGACCCTGTAAAAATTACAACTGTTATCATTTTCAAACTGGAAATGTTGGTTACTCTTCCAGCAGGAGCTGTTTTTCCTCCAAATGTTCCCACTGAAAAGAACTGGACCCTGTAAAAATTACAACTGTTATCATTTTCAAACTGGAAATGTTGGTTACTCTTCCAGCAGGAGCTGTTTTTCCTCCAAATGTTCCCACTGAAAAGAACTGGACCCTGTAAAAATTACAACTGTTATCATTTTCAAACTGGAAATGTTGGTTACTCTTCCAGCAGGAGCTGTTTTTCCTCCAAATGTTCCCACTGAAAAGAACTGGACCCTGTAAAAATTACAACTGTTATCATTTTCAAACTGGAAATGTTGGTTACTCTTCCAGCAGGAGCTGTTTTTCCTCCAAATGTTCCCACTGAAAAGAACTGGACCCTGTAAAAATTACAACTGTTATCATTTTCAAACTGGAAATGTTGGTTACTCTTCCAGCAGGAGCTGTTTTTCCTCCAAATGTTCCCACTGAAAAGAACTGGACCCTGTAAAAATTACAACTGTTATCATTTTCAAACTGGAAATGTTGGTTACTCTTCCAGCAGGAGCTGTTTTTCCTCCAAATGTTCCCACTGAAAAGAACTGGACCCTGTAAAAATTACAACTGTTATCATTTTCAAACTGGAAATGTTGGTTACTCTTCCAGCAGGAGCTGTTTTTCCTCCAAATGTTCCCACTGAAAAGAACTGGACCCTGTAAAAATTACAACTGTTATCATTTTCAAACTGGAAATGTTGGTTACTCTTCCAGCAGGAGCTGTTTTTCCTCCAAATGTTCCCACTGAAAAGAACTGGACCCTGTAAAAATTACAACTGTTATCATTTTCAAACTGGAAATGTTGGTTACTCTTCCAGCAGGAGCTGTTTTTCCTCCAAATGTTCCCACTGAAAAGAACTGGACCCTGTAAAAATTACAACTGTTATCATTTTCAAACTGGAAATGTTGGTTACTCTTCCAGCAGGAGCTGTTTTTCCTCCAAATGTTCCCACTGAAAAGAACTGGACCCTGTAAAAATTACAACTGTTATCATTTTCAAACTGGAAATGTTGGTTACTCTTCCAGCAGGAGCTGTTTTTCCTCCAAATGTTCCCACTGAAAAGAACTGGACCCTGTAAAAATTACAACTGTTATAATTTTCAAACTGGAAATGTTGGTTACTCTTCCAGCAGGAGCTGTTTTTCCTCCAAATGTTCCCACTGAAAAGAACTGGACCCTGTAAAAATTACAACTGTTATCATTTTCAAACTGGAAATGTTGGTTACTCTTCCAGCAGGAGCTGTTTTTCCTCCAAATGTTCCCACTGAAAAGAACTGGACCCTGTAAAAATTACAACTGTTATCATTTTCAAACTGGAAATGTTGGTTACTCTTCCAGCAGGAGCTGTTTTTCCTCCAAATGTTCCCACTGAAAAGAACTGGACCCTGTAAAAATTACAACTGTTATAATTTTCAAACTGGAAATGTTGGTTACTCTTCCAGCAGGAGCTGTTTTTCCTCCAAATGTTCCCACTGAAAAGAACTGGACCCTGTAAAAATTACAACTGTTATAATTTTCAAACTGGAAATGTTGGTTACTCTTCCAGCAGGAGCTGTTTTTCCTCCAAATGTTCCCACTGAAAAGAACTGGACCCTGTAAAAATTACAACTGTTATCATTTTCAAACTGGAAATGTTGGTTACTCTTCCAGCAGGAGCTGTTTTTCCTCCAAATGTTCCCACTGAAAAGAACTGGACCCTGTAAAAATTACAACTGTTATAATTTTCAAACTGGAAATGTTGGTTACTCTTCCAGCAGGAGCTGTTTTTCCTCCAAATGTTCCCACTGAAAAGAACTGGACCCTGTAAAAATTACAACTGTTATAATTTTCAAACTGGAAATGTTGGTTACTCTTCCAGCAGGAGCTGTTTTTCCTCCAAATGTTCCCACTGAAAAGAACTGGACCCTGTAAAAATTACAACTGTTATCATTTTCAAACTGGAAATGTTGGTTACTCTTCCAGCAGGAGCTGTTTTTCCTCCAAATGTTCCCACTGAAAAGAACTGGACCCTGTAAAAATTACAACTGTTATCATTTTCAAACTGGAAATGTTGGTTACTCTTCCAGCAGGAGCTGTTTTTCCTCCAAATGTTCCCACTGAAAAGAACTGGACCCTGTAAAAATTACAACTGTTATCATTTTCAAACTGGAAATGTTGGTTACTCTTCCAGCAGGAGCTGTTTTTCCTCCAAATGTTCCCACTGAAAAGAACTGGACCCTGTAAAAATTACAACTGTTATCATTTTCAAACTGGAAATGTTGGTTACTCTTCCAGCAGGAGCTGTTTTTCCTCCAAATGTTCCCACTGAAAAGAACTGGACCCTGTAAAAATTACAACTGTTATCATTTTCAAACTGGAAATGTTGGTTACTCTTCCAGCAGGAGCTGTTTTTCCTCCAAATGTTCCCACTGAAAAGAACTGGACCCTGTAAAAATTACAACTGTTATCATTTTCAAACTGGAAATGTTGGTTACTCTTCCAGCAGGAGCTGTTTTTCCTCCAAATGTTCCCACTGAAAAGAACTGGACCCTGTAAAAATTACAACTGTTATCATTTTCAAACTGGAAATGTTGGTTACTCTTCCAGCAGGAGCTGTTTTTCCTCCAAATGTTCCCACTGAAAAGAACTGGACCCTGTAAAAATTACAACTGTTATCATTTTCAAACTGGAAATGTTGGTTACTCTTCCAGCAGGAGCTGTTTTTCCTCCAAATGTTCCCACTGAAAAGAACTGGACCCTGTAAAAATTACAACTGTTATCATTTTCAAACTGGAAATGTTGGTTACTCTTCCAGCAGGAGCTGTTTTTCCTCCAAATGTTCCCACTGAAAAGAACTGGACCCTGTAAAAATTACAACTGTTATCATTTTCAAACTGGAAATGTTGGTTACTCTTCCAGCAGGAGCTGTTTTTCCTCCAAATGTTCCCACTGAAAAGAACTGGACCCTGTAAAAATTACAACTGTTATCATTTTCAAACTGGAAATGTTGGTTACTCTTCCAGCAGGAGCTGTTTTTCCTCCAAATGTTCCCACTGAAAAGAACTGGACCCTGTAAAAATTACAACTGTTATCATTTTCAAACTGGAAATGTTGGTTACTCTTCCAGCAGGAGCTGTTTTTCCTCCAAATGTTCCCACTGAAAAGAACTGGACCCTGTAAAAATTACAACTGTTATCATTTTCAAACTGGAAATGTTGGTTACTCTTCCAGCAGGAGCTGTTTTTCCTCCAAATGTTCCCACTGAAAAGAACTGGACCCTGTAAAAATTACAACTGTTATCATTTTCAAACTGGAAATGTTGGTTACTCTTCCAGCAGGAGCTGTTTTTCCTCCAAATGTTCCCACTGAAAAGAACTGGACCCTGTAAAAATTACAACTGTTATCATTTTCAAACTGGAAATGTTGGTTACTCTTCCAGCAGGAGCTGTTTTTCCTCCAAATGTTCCCACTGAAAAGAACTGGACCCTGTAAAAATTACAACTGTTATCATTTTCAAACTGGAAATGTTGGTTACTCTTCCAGCAGGAGCTGTTTTTCCTCCAAATGTTCCCACTGAAAAGAACTGGACCCTGTAAAAATTACAACTGTTATCATTTTCAAACTGGAAATGTTGGTTACTCTTCCAGCAGGAGCTGTTTTTCCTCCAAATGTTCCCACTGAAAAGAACTGGACCCTGTAAAAATTACAACTGTTATCATTTTCAAACTGGAAATGTTGGTTACTCTTCCAGCAGGAGCTGTTTTTCCTCCAAATGTTCCCACTGAAAAGAACTGGACCCTGTAAAAATTACAACTGTTATCATTTTCAAACTGGAAATGTTGGTTACTCTTCCAGCAGGAGCTGTTTTTCCTCCAAATGTTCCCACTGAAAAGAACTGGACCCTGTAAAAATTACAACTGTTATCATTTTCAAACTGGAAATGTTGGTTACTCTTCCAGCAGGAGCTGTTTTTCCTCCAAATGTTCCCACTGAAAAGAACTGGACCCTGTAAAAATTACAACTGTTATCATTTTCAAACTGGAAATGTTGGTTACTCTTCCAGCAGGAGCTGTTTTTCCTCCAAATGTTCCCACTGAAAAGAACTGGACCCTGTAAAAATTACAACTGTTATCATTTTCAAACTGGAAATGTTGGTTACTCTTCCAGCAGGAGCTGTTTTTCCTCCAAATGTTCCCACTGAAAAGAACTGGACCCTGTAAAAATTACAACTGTTATCATTTTCAAACTGGAAATGTTGGTTACTCTTCCAGCAGGAGCTGTTTTTCCTCCAAATGTTCCCACTGAAAAGAACTGGACCCTGTAAAAATTACAACTGTTATCATTTTCAAACTGGAAATGTTGGTTACTCTTCCAGCAGGAGCTGTTTTTCCTCCAAATGTTCCCACTGAAAAGAACTGGACCCTGTAAAAATTACAACTGTTATCATTTTCAAACTGGAAATGTTGGTTACTCTTCCAGCAGGAGCTGTTTTTCCTCCAAATGTTCCCACTGAAAAGAACTGGACCCTGTAAAAATTACAACTGTTATCATTTTCAAACTGGAAATGTTGGTTACTCTTCCAGCAGGAGCTGTTTTTCCTCCAAATGTTCCCACTGAAAAGAACTGGACCCTGTAAAAATTACAACTGTTATCATTTTCAAACTGGAAATGTTGGTTACTCTTCCAGCAGGAGCTGTTTTTCCTCCAAATGTTCCCACTGAAAAGAACTGGACCCTGTAAAAATTACAACTGTTATCATTTTCAAACTGGAAATGTTGGTTACTCTTCCAGCAGGAGCTGTTTTTCCTCCAAATGTTCCCACTGAAAAGAACTGGACCCTGTAAAAATTACAACTGTTATCATTTTCAAACTGGAAATGTTGGTTACTCTTCCAGCAGGAGCTGTTTTTCCTCCAAATGTTCCCACTGAAAAGAACTGGACCCTGTAAAAATTACAACTGTTATCATTTTCAAACTGGAAATGTTGGTTACTCTTCCAGCAGGAGCTGTTTTTCCTCCAAATGTTCCCACTGAAAAGAACTGGACCCTGTAAAAATTACAACTGTTATCATTTTCAAACTGGAAATGTTGGTTACTCTTCCAGCAGGAGCTGTTTTTCCTCCAAATGTTCCCACTGAAAAGAACTGGACCCTGTAAAAATTACAACTGTTATCATTTTCAAACTGGAAATGTTGGTTACTCTTCCAGCAGGAGCTGTTTTTCCTCCAAATGTTCCCACTGAAAAGAACTGGACCCTGTAAAAATTACAACTGTTATCATTTTCAAACTGGAAATGTTGGTTACTCTTCCAGCAGGAGCTGTTTTTCCTCCAAATGTTCCCACTGAAAAGAACTGGACCCTGTAAAAATTACAACTGTTATCATTTTCAAACTGGAAATGTTGGTTACTCTTCCAGCAGGAGCTGTTTTTCCTCCAAATGTTCCCACTGAAAAGAACTGGACCCTGTAAAAATTACAACTGTTATCATTTTCAAACTGGAAATGTTGGTTACTCTTCCAGCAGGAGCTGTTTTTCCTCCAAATGTTCCCACTGAAAAGAACTGGACCCTGTAAAAATTACAACTGTTATCATTTTCAAACTGGAAATGTTGGTTACTCTTCCAGCAGGAGCTGTTTTTCCTCCAAATGTTCCCACTGAAAAGAACTGGACCCTGTAAAAATTACAACTGTTATCATTTTCAAACTGGAAATGTTGGTTACTCTTCCAGCAGGAGCTGTTTTTCCTCCAAATGTTCCCACTGAAAAGAACTGGACCCTGTAAAAATTACAACTGTTATCATTTTCAAACTGGAAATGTTGGTTACTCTTCCAGCAGGAGCTGTTTTTCCTCCAAATGTTCCCACTGAAAAGAACTGGACCCTGTAAAAATTACAACTGTTATCATTTTCAAACTGGAAATGTTGGTTACTCTTCCAGCAGGAGCTGTTTTTCCTCCAAATGTTCCCACTGAAAAGAACTGGACCCTGTAAAAATTACAACTGTTATCATTTTCAAACTGGAAATGTTGGTTACTCTTCCAGCAGGAGCTGTTTTTCCTCCAAATGTTCCCACTGAAAAGAACTGGACCCTGTAAAAATTACAACTGTTATCATTTTCAAACTGGAAATGTTGGTTACTCTTCCAGCAGGAGCTGTTTTTCCTCCAAATGTTCCCACTGAAAAGAACTGGACCCTGTAAAAATTACAACTGTTATCATTTTCAAACTGGAAATGTTGGTTACTCTTCCAGCAGGAGCTGTTTTTCCTCCAAATGTTCCCACTGAAAAGAACTGGACCCTGTAAAAATTACAACTGTTATCATTTTCAAACTGGAAATGTTGGTTACTCTTCCAGCAGGAGCTGTTTTTCCTCCAAATGTTCCCACTGAAAAGAACTGGACCCTGTAAAAATTACAACTGTTATCATTTTCAAACTGGAAATGTTGGTTACTCTTCCAGCAGGAGCTGTTTTTCCTCCAAATGTTCCCACTGAAAAGAACTGGACCCTGTAAAAATTACAACTGTTATCATTTTCAAACTGGAAATGTTGGTTACTCTTCCAGCAGGAGCTGTTTTTCCTCCAAATGTTCCCACTGAAAAGAACTGGACCCTGTAAAAATTACAACTGTTATCATTTTCAAACTGGAAATGTTGGTTACTCTTCCAGCAGGAGCTGTTTTTCCTCCCAAATGTTCCCACTGAAAAGAACTGGACCCTGTAAAAATTACAACTGTTATCATTTTCAAACTGGAAATGTTGGTTACTCTTCCAGCAGGAGCTGTTTTTCCTCCAAATGTTCCCACTGAAAAGAACTGGACCCTGTAAAAATTACAACTGTTATCATTTTCAAACTGGAAATGTTGGTTACTCTTCCAGCAGGAGCTGTTTTTCCTCCAAATGTTCCCACTGAAAAGAACTGGACCCTGTAAAAATTACAACTGTTATCATTTTCAAACTGGAAATGTTGGTTACTCTTCCAGCAGGAGCTGTTTTTCCTCCAAATGTTCCCACTGAAAAGAACTGGACCCTGTAAAAATTACAACTGTTATCATTTTCAAACTGGAAATGTTGGTTACTCTTCCAGCAGGAGCTGTTTTTCCTCCAAATGTTCCCACTGAAAAGAACTGGACCCTGTAAAAATTACAACTGTTATCATTTTCAAACTGGAAATGTTGGTTACTCTTCCAGCAGGAGCTGTTTTTCCTCCAAATGTTCCCACTGAAAAGAACTGGACCCTGTAAAAATTACAACTGTTATCATTTTCAAACTGGAAATGTTGGTTACTCTTCCAGCAGGAGCTGTTTTTCCTCCAAATGTTCCCACTGAAAAGAACTGGACCCTGTAAAAATTACAACTGTTATCATTTTCAAACTGGAAATGTTGGTTACTCTTCCAGCAGGAGCTGTTTTTCCTCCAAATGTTCCCACTGAAAAGAACTGGACCCTGTAAAAATTACAACTGTTATCATTTTCAAACTGGAAATGTTGGTTACTCTTCCAGCAGGAGCTGTTTTTCCTCCAAATGTTCCCACTGAAAAGAACTGGACCCTGTAAAAATTACAACTGTTATCATTTTCAAACTGGAAATGTTGGTTACTCTTCCAGCAGGAGCTGTTTTTCCTCCAAATGTTCCCACTGAAAAGAACTGGACCCTGTAAAAATTACAACTGTTATCATTTTCAAACTGGAAATGTTGGTTACTCTTCCAGCAGGAGCTGTTTTTCCTCCAAATGTTCCCACTGAAAAGAACTGGACCCTGTAAAAATTACAACTGTTATCATTTTCAAACTGGAAATGTTGGTTACTCTTCCAGCAGGAGCTGTTTTTCCTCCAAATGTTCCCACTGAAAAGAACTGGACCCTGTAAAAATTACAACTGTTATCATTTTCAAACTGGAAATGTTGGTTACTCTTCCAGCAGGAGCTGTTTTTCCTCCAAATGTTCCCACTGAAAAGAACTGGACCCTGTAAAAATTACAACTGTTATCATTTTCAAACTGGAAATGTTGGTTACTCTTCCAGCAGGAGCTGTTTTTCCTCCAAATGTTCCCACTGAAAAGAACTGGACCCTGTAAAAATTACAACTGTTATCATTTTCAAACTGGAAATGTTGGTTACTCTTCCAGCAGGAGCTGTTTTTCCTCCAAATGTTCCCACTGAAAAGAACTGGACCCTGTAAAAATTACAACTGTTATCATTTTCAAACTGGAAATGTTGGTTACTCTTCCAGCAGGAGCTGTTTTTCCTCCAAATGTTCCCACTGAAAAGAACTGGACCCTGTAAAAATTACAACTGTTATCATTTTCAAACTGGAAATGTTGGTTACTCTTCCAGCAGGAGCTGTTTTTCCTCCAAATGTTCCCACTGAAAAGAACTGGACCCTGTAAAAATTACAACTGTTATCATTTTCAAACTGGAAATGTTGGTTACTCTTCCAGCAGGAGCTGTTTTTCCTCCAAATGTTCCCACTGAAAAGAACTGGACCCTGTAAAAATTACAACTGTTATCATTTTCAAACTGGAAATGTTGGTTACTCTTCCAGCAGGAGCTGTTTTTCCTCCAAATGTTCCCACTGAAAAGAACTGGACCCTGTAAAAATTACAACTGTTATCATTTTCAAACTGGAAATGTTGGTTACTCTTCCAGCAGGAGCTGTTTTTCCTCCAAATGTTCCCACTGAAAAGAACTGGACCCTGTAAAAATTACAACTGTTATCATTTTCAAACTGGAAATGTTGGTTACTCTTCCAGCAGGAGCTGTTTTTCCTCCAAATGTTCCCACTGAAAAGAACTGGACCCTGTAAAAATTACAACTGTTATCATTTTCAAACTGGAAATGTTGGTTACTCTTCCAGCAGGAGCTGTTTTTCCTCCAAATGTTCCCACTGAAAAGAACTGGACCCTGTAAAAATTACAACTGTTATCATTTTCAAACTGGAAATGTTGGTTACTCTTCCAGCAGGAGCTGTTTTTCCTCCAAATGTTCCCACTGAAAAGAACTGGACCCTGTAAAAATTACAACTGTTATCATTTTCAAACTGGAAATGTTGGTTACTCTTCCAGCAGGAGCTGTTTTTCCTCCAAATGTTCCCACTGAAAAGAACTGGACCCTGTAAAAATTACAACTGTTATCATTTTCAAACTGGAAATGTTGGTTACTCTTCCAGCAGGAGCTGTTTTTCCTCCAAATGTTCCCACTGAAAAGAACTGGACCCTGTAAAAATTACAACTGTTATCATTTTCAAACTGGAAATGTTGGTTACTCTTCCAGCAGGAGCTGTTTTTCCTCCAAATGTTCCCACTGAAAAGAACTGGACCCTGTAAAAATTACAACTGTTATCATTTTCAAACTGGAAATGTTGGTTACTCTTCCAGCAGGAGCTGTTTTTCCTCCAAATGTTCCCACTGAAAAGAACTGGACCCTGTAAAAATTACAACTGTTATCATTTTCAAACTGGAAATGTTGGTTACTCTTCCAGCAGGAGCTGTTTTTCCTCCAAATGTTCCCACTGAAAAGAACTGGACCCTGTAAAAATTACAACTGTTATCATTTTCAAACTGGAAATGTTGGTTACTCTTCCAGCAGGAGCTGTTTTTCCTCCAAATGTTCCCACTGAAAAGAACTGGACCCTGTAAAAATTACAACTGTTATCATTTTCAAACTGGAAATGTTGGTTACTCTTCCAGCAGGAGCTGTTTTTCCTCCAAATGTTCCCACTGAAAAGAACTGGACCCTGTAAAAATTACAACTGTTATCATTTTCAAACTGGAAATGTTGGTTACTCTTCCAGCAGGAGCTGTTTTTCCTCCAAATGTTCCCACTGAAAAGAACTGGACCCTGTAAAAATTACAACTGTTATCATTTTCAAACTGGAAATGTTGGTTACTCTTCCAGCAGGAGCTGTTTTTCCTCCAAATGTTCCCACTGAAAAGAACTGGACCCTGTAAAAATTACAACTGTTATCATTTTCAAACTGGAAATGTTGGTTACTCTTCCAGCAGGAGCTGTTTTTCCTCCAAATGTTCCCACTGAAAAGAACTGGACCCTGTAAAAATTACAACTGTTATCATTTTCAAACTGGAAATGTTGGTTACTCTTCCAGCAGGAGCTGTTTTTCCTCCAAATGTTCCCACTGAAAAGAACTGGACCCTGTAAAAATTACAACTGTTATCATTTTCAAACTGGAAATGTTGGTTACTCTTCCAGCAGGAGCTGTTTTTCCTCCAAATGTTCCCACTGAAAAGAACTGGACCCTGTAAAAATTACAACTGTTATCATTTTCAAACTGGAAATGTTGGTTACTCTTCCAGCAGGAGCTGTTTTTCCTCCAAATGTTCCCACTGAAAAGAACTGGACCCTGTAAAAATTACAACTGTTATCATTTTCAAACTGGAAATGTTGGTTACTCTTCCAGCAGGAGCTGTTTTTCCTCCAAATGTTCCCACTGAAAAGAACTGGACCCTGTAAAAATTACAACTGTTATCATTTTCAAACTGGAAATGTTGGTTACTCTTCCAGCAGGAGCTGTTTTTCCTCCAAATGTTCCCACTGAAAAGAACTGGACCCTGTAAAAATTACAACTGTTATCATTTTCAAACTGGAAATGTTGGTTACTCTTCCAGCAGGAGCTGTTTTTCCTCCAAATGTTCCCACTGAAAAGAACTGGACCCTGTAAAAATTACAACTGTTATCATTTTCAAACTGGAAATGTTGGTTACTCTTCCAGCAGGAGCTGTTTTTCCTCCAAATGTTCCCACTGAAAAGAACTGGACCCTGTAAAAATTACAACTGTTATCATTTTCAAACTGGAAATGTTGGTTACTCTTCCAGCAGGAGCTGTTTTTCCTCCAAATGTTCCCACTGAAAAGAACTGGACCCTGTAAAAATTACAACTGTTATCATTTTCAAACTGGAAATGTTGGTTACTCTTCCAGCAGGAGCTGTTTTTCCTCCAAATGTTCCCACTGAAAAGAACTGGACCCTGTAAAAATTACAACTGTTATCATTTTCAAACTGGAAATGTTGGTTACTCTTCCAGCAGGAGCTGTTTTTCCTCCAAATGTTCCCACTGAAAAGAACTGGACCCTGTAAAAATTACAACTGTTATCATTTTCAAACTGGAAATGTTGGTTACTCTTCCAGCAGGAGCTGTTTTTCCTCCAAATGTTCCCACTGAAAAGAACTGGACCCTGTAAAAATTACAACTGTTATCATTTTCAAACTGGAAATGTTGGTTACTCTTCCAGCAGGAGCTGTTTTTCCTCCAAATGTTCCCACTGAAAAGAACTGGACCCTGTAAAAATTACAACTGTTATCATTTTCAAACTGGAAATGTTGGTTACTCTTCCAGCAGGAGCTGTTTTTCCTCCAAATGTTCCCACTGAAAAGAACTGGACCCTGTAAAAATTACAACTGTTATCATTTTCAAACTGGAAATGTTGGTTACTCTTCCAGCAGGAGCTGTTTTTCCTCCAAATGTTCCCACTGAAAAGAACTGGACCCTGTAAAAATTACAACTGTTATCATTTTCAAACTGGAAATGTTGGTTACTCTTCCAGCAGGAGCTGTTTTTCCTCCAAATGTTCCCACTGAAAAGAACTGGACCCTGTAAAAATTACAACTGTTATCATTTTCAAACTGGAAATGTTGGTTACTCTTCCAGCAGGAGCTGTTTTTCCTCCAAATGTTCCCACTGAAAAGAACTGGACCCTGTAAAAATTACAACTGTTATCATTTTCAAACTGGAAATGTTGGTTACTCTTCCAGCAGGAGCTGTTTTTCCTCCAAATGTTCCCACTGAAAAGAACTGGACCCTGTAAAAATTACAACTGTTATCATTTTCAAACTGGAAATGTTGGTTACTCTTCCAGCAGGAGCTGTTTTTCCTCCAAATGTTCCCACTGAAAAGAACTGGACCCTGTAAAAATTACAACTGTTATCATTTTCAAACTGGAAATGTTGGTTACTCTTCCAGCAGGAGCTGTTTTTCCTCCAAATGTTCCCACTGAAAAGAACTGGACCCTGTAAAAATTACAACTGTTATCATTTTCAAACTGGAAATGTTGGTTACTCTTCCAGCAGGAGCTGTTTTTCCTCCAAATGTTCCCACTGAAAAGAACTGGACCCTGTAAAAATTACAACTGTTATCATTTTCAAACTGGAAATGTTGGTTACTCTTCCAGCAGGAGCTGTTTTTCCTCCAAATGTTCCCACTGAAAAGAACTGGACCCTGTAAAAATTACAACTGTTATCATTTTCAAACTGGAAATGTTGGTTACTCTTCCAGCAGGAGCTGTTTTTCCTCCAAATGTTCCCACTGAAAAGAACTGGACCCTGTAAAAATTACAACTGTTATCATTTTCAAACTGGAAATGTTGGTTACTCTTCCAGCAGGAGCTGTTTTTCCTCCAAATGTTCCCACTGAAAAGAACTGGACCCTGTAAAAATTACAACTGTTATCATTTTCAAACTGGAAATGTTGGTTACTCTTCCAGCAGGAGCTGTTTTTCCTCCAAATGTTCCCACTGAAAAGAACTGGACCCTGTAAAAATTACAACTGTTATCATTTTCAAACTGGAAATGTTGGTTACTCTTCCAGCAGGAGCTGTTTTTCCTCCAAATGTTCCCACTGAAAAGAACTGGACCCTGTAAAAATTACAACTGTTATCATTTTCAAACTGGAAATGTTGGTTACTCTTCCAGCAGGAGCTGTTTTTCCTCCAAATGTTCCCACTGAAAAGAACTGGACCCTGTAAAAATTACAACTGTTATCATTTTCAAACTGGAAATGTTGGTTACTCTTCCAGCAGGAGCTGTTTTTCCTCCAAATGTTCCCACTGAAAAGAACTGGACCCTGTAAAAATTACAACTGTTATCATTTTCAAACTGGAAATGTTGGTTACTCTTCCAGCAGGAGCTGTTTTTCCTCCAAATGTTCCCACTGAAAAGAACTGGACCCTGTAAAAATTACAACTGTTATCATTTTCAAACTGGAAATGTTGGTTACTCTTCCAGCAGGAGCTGTTTTTCCTCCAAATGTTCCCACTGAAAAGAACTGGACCCTGTAAAAATTACAACTGTTATCATTTTCAAACTGGAAATGTTGGTTACTCTTCCAGCAGGAGCTGTTTTTCCTCCAAATGTTCCCACTGAAAAGAACTGGACCCTGTAAAAATTACAACTGTTATCATTTTCAAACTGGAAATGTTGGTTACTCTTCCAGCAGGAGCTGTTTTTCCTCCAAATGTTCCCACTGAAAAGAACTGGACCCTGTAAAAATTACAACTGTTATCATTTTCAAACTGGAAATGTTGGTTACTCTTCCAGCAGGAGCTGTTTTTCCTCCAAATGTTCCCACTGAAAAGAACTGGACCCTGTAAAAATTACAACTGTTATCATTTTCAAACTGGAAATGTTGGTTACTCTTCCAGCAGGAGCTGTTTTTCCTCCAAATGTTCCCACTGAAAAGAACTGGACCCTGTAAAAATTACAACTGTTATCATTTTCAAACTGGAAATGTTGGTTACTCTTCCAGCAGGAGCTGTTTTTCCTCCAAATGTTCCCACTGAAAAGAACTGGACCCTGTAAAAATTACAACTGTTATCATTTTCAAACTGGAAATGTTGGTTACTCTTCCAGCAGGAGCTGTTTTTCCTCCAAATGTTCCCACTGAAAAGAACTGGACCCTGTAAAAATTACAACTGTTATCATTTTCAAACTGGAAATGTTGGTTACTCTTCCAGCAGGAGCTGTTTTTCCTCCAAATGTTCCCACTGAAAAGAACTGGACCCTGTAAAAATTACAACTGTTATCATTTTCAAACTGGAAATGTTGGTTACTCTTCCAGCAGGAGCTGTTTTTCCTCCAAATGTTCCCACTGAAAAGAACTGGACCCTGTAAAAATTACAACTGTTATCATTTTCAAACTGGAAATGTTGGTTACTCTTCCAGCAGGAGCTGTTTTTCCTCCAAATGTTCCCACTGAAAAGAACTGGACCCTGTAAAAATTACAACTGTTATCATTTTCAAACTGGAAATGTTGGTTACTCTTCCAGCAGGAGCTGTTTTTCCTCCAAATGTTCCCACTGAAAAGAACTGGACCCTGTAAAAATTACAACTGTTATCATTTTCAAACTGGAAATGTTGGTTACTCTTCCAGCAGGAGCTGTTTTTCCTCCAAATGTTCCCACTGAAAAGAACTGGACCCTGTAAAAATTACAACTGTTATCATTTTCAAACTGGAAATGTTGGTTACTCTTCCAGCAGGAGCTGTTTTTCCTCCAAATGTTCCCACTGAAAAGAACTGGACCCTGTAAAAATTACAACTGTTATCATTTTCAAACTGGAAATGTTGGTTACTCTTCCAGCAGGAGCTGTTTTTCCTCCAAATGTTCCCACTGAAAAGAACTGGACCCTGTAAAAATTACAACTGTTATCATTTTCAAACTGGAAATGTTGGTTACTCTTCCAGCAGGAGCTGTTTTTCCTCCAAATGTTCCCACTGAAAAGAACTGGACCCTGTAAAAATTACAACTGTTATCATTTTCAAACTGGAAATGTTGGTTACTCTTCCAGCAGGAGCTGTTTTTCCTCCAAATGTTCCCACTGAAAAGAACTGGACCCTGTAAAAATTACAACTGTTATCATTTTCAAACTGGAAATGTTGGTTACTCTTCCAGCAGGAGCTGTTTTTCCTCCAAATGTTCCCACTGAAAAGAACTGGACCCTGTAAAAATTACAACTGTTATCATTTTCAAACTGGAAATGTTGGTTACTCTTCCAGCAGGAGCTGTTTTTCCTCCAAATGTTCCCACTGAAAAGAACTGGACCCTGTAAAAATTACAACTGTTATCATTTTCAAACTGGAAATGTTGGTTACTCTTCCAGCAGGAGCTGTTTTTCCTCCAAATGTTCCCACTGAAAAGAACTGGACCCTGTAAAAATTACAACTGTTATCATTTTCAAACTGGAAATGTTGGTTACTCTTCCAGCAGGAGCTGTTTTTCCTCCAAATGTTCCCACTGAAAAGAACTGGACCCTGTAAAAATTACAACTGTTATCATTTTCAAACTGGAAATGTTGGTTACTCTTCCAGCAGGAGCTGTTTTTCCTCCAAATGTTCCCACTGAAAAGAACTGGACCCTGTAAAAATTACAACTGTTATCATTTTCAAACTGGAAATGTTGGTTACTCTTCCAGCAGGAGCTGTTTTTCCTCCAAATGTTCCCACTGAAAAGAACTGGACCCTGTAAAAATTACAACTGTTATCATTTTCAAACTGGAAATGTTGGTTACTCTTCCAGCAGGAGCTGTTTTTCCTCCAAATGTTCCCACTGAAAAGAACTGGACCCTGTAAAAATTACAACTGTTATCATTTTCAAACTGGAAATGTTGGTTACTCTTCCAGCAGGAGCTGTTTTTCCTCCAAATGTTCCCACTGAAAAGAACTGGACCCTGTAAAAATTACAACTGTTATCATTTTCAAACTGGAAATGTTGGTTACTCTTCCAGCAGGAGCTGTTTTTCCTCCAAATGTTCCCACTGAAAAGAACTGGACCCTGTAAAAATTACAACTGTTATCATTTTCAAACTGGAAATGTTGGTTACTCTTCCAGCAGGAGCTGTTTTTCCTCCAAATGTTCCCACTGAAAAGAACTGGACCCTGTAAAAATTACAACTGTTATCATTTTCAAACTGGAAATGTTGGTTACTCTTCCAGCAGGAGCTGTTTTTCCTCCAAATGTTCCCACTGAAAAGAACTGGACCCTGTAAAAATTACAACTGTTATCATTTTCAAACTGGAAATGTTGGTTACTCTTCCAGCAGGAGCTGTTTTTCCTCCAAATGTTCCCACTGAAAAGAACTGGACCCTGTAAAAATTACAACTGTTATCATTTTCAAACTGGAAATGTTGGTTACTCTTCCAGCAGGAGCTGTTTTTCCTCCAAATGTTCCCACTGAAAAGAACTGGACCCTGTAAAAATTACAACTGTTATCATTTTCAAACTGGAAATGTTGGTTACTCTTCCAGCAGGAGCTGTTTTTCCTCCAAATGTTCCCACTGAAAAGAACTGGACCCTGTAAAAATTACAACTGTTATCATTTTCAAACTGGAAATGTTGGTTACTCTTCCAGCAGGAGCTGTTTTTCCTCCAAATGTTCCCACTGAAAAGAACTGGACCCTGTAAAAATTACAACTGTTATCATTTTCAAACTGGAAATGTTGGTTACTCTTCCAGCAGGAGCTGTTTTTCCTCCAAATGTTCCCACTGAAAAGAACTGGACCCTGTAAAAATTACAACTGTTATCATTTTCAAACTGGAAATGTTGGTTACTCTTCCAGCAGGAGCTGTTTTTCCTCCAAATGTTCCCACTGAAAAGAACTGGACCCTGTAAAAATTACAACTGTTATCATTTTCAAACTGGAAATGTTGGTTACTCTTCCAGCAGGAGCTGTTTTTCCTCCAAATGTTCCCACTGAAAAGAACTGGACCCTGTAAAAATTACAACTGTTATCATTTTCAAACTGGAAATGTTGGTTACTCTTCCAGCAGGAGCTGTTTTTCCTCCAAATGTTCCCACTGAAAAGAACTGGACCCTGTAAAAATTACAACTGTTATCATTTTCAAACTGGAAATGTTGGTTACTCTTCCAGCAGGAGCTGTTTTTCCTCCAAATGTTCCCACTGAAAAGAACTGGACCCTGTAAAAATTACAACTGTTATCATTTTCAAACTGGAAATGTTGGTTACTCTTCCAGCAGGAGCTGTTTTTCCTCCAAATGTTCCCACTGAAAAGAACTGGACCCTGTAAAAATTACAACTGTTATCATTTTCAAACTGGAAATGTTGGTTACTCTTCCAGCAGGAGCTGTTTTTCCTCCAAATGTTCCCACTGAAAAGAACTGGACCCTGTAAAAATTACAACTGTTATCATTTTCAAACTGGAAATGTTGGTTACTCTTCCAGCAGGAGCTGTTTTTCCTCCAAATGTTCCCACTGAAAAGAACTGGACCCTGTAAAAATTACAACTGTTATCATTTTCAAACTGGAAATGTTGGTTACTCTTCCAGCAGGAGCTGTTTTTCCTCCAAATGTTCCCACTGAAAAGAACTGGACCCTGTAAAAATTACAACTGTTATCATTTTCAAACTGGAAATGTTGGTTACTCTTCCAGCAGGAGCTGTTTTTCCTCCAAATGTTCCCACTGAAAAGAACTGGACCCTGTAAAAATTACAACTGTTATCATTTTCAAACTGGAAATGTTGGTTACTCTTCCAGCAGGAGCTGTTTTTCCTCCAAATGTTCCCACTGAAAAGAACTGGACCCTGTAAAAATTACAACTGTTATCATTTTCAAACTGGAAATGTTGGTTACTCTTCCAGCAGGAGCTGTTTTTCCTCCAAATGTTCCCACTGAAAAGAACTGGACCCTGTAAAAATTACAACTGTTATCATTTTCAAACTGGAAATGTTGGTTACTCTTCCAGCAGGAGCTGTTTTTCCTCCAAATGTTCCCACTGAAAAGAACTGGACCCTGTAAAAATTACAACTGTTATCATTTTCAAACTGGAAATGTTGGTTACTCTTCCAGCAGGAGCTGTTTTTCCTCCAAATGTTCCCACTGAAAAGAACTGGACCCTGTAAAAATTACAACTGTTATCATTTTCAAACTGGAAATGTTGGTTACTCTTCCAGCAGGAGCTGTTTTTCCTCCAAATGTTCCCACTGAAAAGAACTGGACCCTGTAAAAATTACAACTGTTATCATTTTCAAACTGGAAATGTTGGTTACTCTTCCAGCAGGAGCTGTTTTTCCTCCAAATGTTCCCACTGAAAAGAACTGGACCCTGTAAAAATTACAACTGTTATCATTTTCAAACTGGAAATGTTGGTTACTCTTCCAGCAGGAGCTGTTTTTCCTCCAAATGTTCCCACTGAAAAGAACTGGACCCTGTAAAAATTACAACTGTTATCATTTTCAAACTGGAAATGTTGGTTACTCTTCCAGCAGGAGCTGTTTTTCCTCCAAATGTTCCCACTGAAAAGAACTGGACCCTGTAAAAATTACAACTGTTATCATTTTCAAACTGGAAATGTTGGTTACTCTTCCAGCAGGAGCTGTTTTTCCTCCAAATGTTCCCACTGAAAAGAACTGGACCCTGTAAAAATTACAACTGTTATCATTTTCAAACTGGAAATGTTGGTTACTCTTCCAGCAGGAGCTGTTTTTCCTCCAAATGTTCCCACTGAAAAGAACTGGACCCTGTAAAAATTACAACTGTTATCATTTTCAAACTGGAAATGTTGGTTACTCTTCCAGCAGGAGCTGTTTTTCCTCCAAATGTTCCCACTGAAAAGAACTGGACCCTGTAAAAATTACAACTGTTATCATTTTCAAACTGGAAATGTTGGTTACTCTTCCAGCAGGAGCTGTTTTTCCTCCAAATGTTCCCACTGAAAAGAACTGGACCCTGTAAAAATTACAACTGTTATCATTTTCAAACTGGAAATGTTGGTTACTCTTCCAGCAGGAGCTGTTTTTCCTCCAAATGTTCCCACTGAAAAGAACTGGACCCTGTAAAAATTACAACTGTTATCATTTTCAAACTGGAAATGTTGGTTACTCTTCCAGCAGGAGCTGTTTTTCCTCCAAATGTTCCCACTGAAAAGAACTGGACCCTGTAAAAATTACAACTGTTATCATTTTCAAACTGGAAATGTTGGTTACTCTTCCAGCAGGAGCTGTTTTTCCTCCAAATGTTCCCACTGAAAAGAACTGGACCCTGTAAAAATTACAACTGTTATCATTTTCAAACTGGAAATGTTGGTTACTCTTCCAGCAGGAGCTGTTTTTCCTCCAAATGTTCCCACTGAAAAGAACTGGACCCTGTAAAAATTACAACTGTTATCATTTTCAAACTGGAAATGTTGGTTACTCTTCCAGCAGGAGCTGTTTTTCCTCCAAATGTTCCCACTGAAAAGAACTGGACCCTGTAAAAATTACAACTGTTATCATTTTCAAACTGGAAATGTTGGTTACTCTTCCAGCAGGAGCTGTTTTTCCTCCAAATGTTCCCACTGAAAAGAACTGGACCCTGTAAAAATTACAACTGTTATCATTTTCAAACTGGAAATGTTGGTTACTCTTCCAGCAGGAGCTGTTTTTCCTCCAAATGTTCCCACTGAAAAGAACTGGACCCTGTAAAAATTACAACTGTTATCATTTTCAAACTGGAAATGTTGGTTACTCTTCCAGCAGGAGCTGTTTTTCCTCCAAATGTTCCCACTGAAAAGAACTGGACCCTGTAAAAATTACAACTGTTATCATTTTCAAACTGGAAATGTTGGTTACTCTTCCAGCAGGAGCTGTTTTTCCTCCAAATGTTCCCACTGAAAAGAACTGGACCCTGTAAAAATTACAACTGTTATCATTTTCAAACTGGAAATGTTGGTTACTCTTCCAGCAGGAGCTGTTTTTCCTCCAAATGTTCCCACTGAAAAGAACTGGACCCTGTAAAAATTACAACTGTTATCATTTTCAAACTGGAAATGTTGGTTACTCTTCCAGCAGGAGCTGTTTTTCCTCCAAATGTTCCCACTGAAAAGAACTGGACCCTGTAAAAATTACAACTGTTATCATTTTCAAACTGGAAATGTTGGTTACTCTTCCAGCAGGAGCTGTTTTTCCTCCAAATGTTCCCACTGAAAAGAACTGGACCCTGTAAAAATTACAACTGTTATCATTTTCAAACTGGAAATGTTGGTTACTCTTCCAGCAGGAGCTGTTTTTCCTCCAAATGTTCCCACTGAAAAGAACTGGACCCTGTAAAAATTACAACTGTTATCATTTTCAAACTGGAAATGTTGGTTACTCTTCCAGCAGGAGCTGTTTTTCCTCCAAATGTTCCCACTGAAAAGAACTGGACCCTGTAAAAATTACAACTGTTATCATTTTCAAACTGGAAATGTTGGTTACTCTTCCAGCAGGAGCTGTTTTTCCTCCAAATGTTCCCACTGAAAAGAACTGGACCCTGTAAAAATTACAACTGTTATCATTTTCAAACTGGAAATGTTGGTTACTCTTCCAGCAGGAGCTGTTTTTCCTCCAAATGTTCCCACTGAAAAGAACTGGACCCTGTAAAAATTACAACTGTTATCATTTTCAAACTGGAAATGTTGGTTACTCTTCCAGCAGGAGCTGTTTTTCCTCCAAATGTTCCCACTGAAAAGAACTGGACCCTGTAAAAATTACAACTGTTATCATTTTCAAACTGGAAATGTTGGTTACTCTTCCAGCAGGAGCTGTTTTTCCTCCAAATGTTCCCACTGAAAAGAACTGGACCCTGTAAAAATTACAACTGTTATCATTTTCAAACTGGAAATGTTGGTTACTCTTCCAGCAGGAGCTGTTTTTCCTCCAAATGTTCCCACTGAAAAGAACTGGACCCTGTAAAAATTACAACTGTTATCATTTTCAAACTGGAAATGTTGGTTACTCTTCCAGCAGGAGCTGTTTTTCCTCCAAATGTTCCCACTGAAAAGAACTGGACCCTGTAAAAATTACAACTGTTATCATTTTCAAACTGGAAATGTTGGTTACTCTTCCAGCAGGAGCTGTTTTTCCTCCAAATGTTCCCACTGAAAAGAACTGGACCCTGTAAAAATTACAACTGTTATCATTTTCAAACTGGAAATGTTGGTTACTCTTCCAGCAGGAGCTGTTTTTCCTCCAAATGTTCCCACTGAAAAGAACTGGACCCTGTAAAAATTACAACTGTTATCATTTTCAAACTGGAAATGTTGGTTACTCTTCCAGCAGGAGCTGTTTTTCCTCCAAATGTTCCCACTGAAAAGAACTGGACCCTGTAAAAATTACAACTGTTATCATTTTCAAACTGGAAATGTTGGTTACTCTTCCAGCAGGAGCTGTTTTTCCTCCAAATGTTCCCACTGAAAAGAACTGGACCCTGTAAAAATTACAACTGTTATCATTTTCAAACTGGAAATGTTGGTTACTCTTCCAGCAGGAGCTGTTTTTCCTCCAAATGTTCCCACTGAAAAGAACTGGACCCTGTAAAAATTACAACTGTTATCATTTTCAAACTGGAAATGTTGGTTACTCTTCCAGCAGGAGCTGTTTTTCCTCCAAATGTTCCCACTGAAAAGAACTGGACCCTGTAAAAATTACAACTGTTATCATTTTCAAACTGGAAATGTTGGTTACTCTTCCAGCAGGAGCTGTTTTTCCTCCAAATGTTCCCACTGAAAAGAACTGGACCCTGTAAAAATTACAACTGTTATCATTTTCAAACTGGAAATGTTGGTTACTCTTCCAGCAGGAGCTGTTTTTCCTCCAAATGTTCCCACTGAAAAGAACTGGACCCTGTAAAAATTACAACTGTTATCATTTTCAAACTGGAAATGTTGGTTACTCTTCCAGCAGGAGCTGTTTTTCCTCCAAATGTTCCCACTGAAAAGAACTGGACCCTGTAAAAATTACAACTGTTATCATTTTCAAACTGGAAATGTTGGTTACTCTTCCAGCAGGAGCTGTTTTTCCTCCAAATGTTCCCACTGAAAAGAACTGGACCCTGTAAAAATTACAACTGTTATCATTTTCAAACTGGAAATGTTGGTTACTCTTCCAGCAGGAGCTGTTTTTCCTCCAAATGTTCCCACTGAAAAGAACTGGACCCTGTAAAAATTACAACTGTTATCATTTTCAAACTGGAAATGTTGGTTACTCTTCCAGCAGGAGCTGTTTTTCCTCCAAATGTTCCCACTGAAAAGAACTGGACCCTGTAAAAATTACAACTGTTATCATTTTCAAACTGGAAATGTTGGTTACTCTTCCAGCAGGAGCTGTTTTTCCTCCAAATGTTCCCACTGAAAAGAACTGGACCCTGTAAAAATTACAACTGTTATCATTTTCAAACTGGAAATGTTGGTTACTCTTCCAGCAGGAGCTGTTTTTCCTCCAAATGTTCCCACTGAAAAGAACTGGACCCTGTAAAAATTACAACTGTTATCATTTTCAAACTGGAAATGTTGGTTACTCTTCCAGCAGGAGCTGTTTTTCCTCCAAATGTTCCCACTGAAAAGAACTGGACCCTGTAAAAATTACAACTGTTATCATTTTCAAACTGGAAATGTTGGTTACTCTTCCAGCAGGAGCTGTTTTTCCTCCAAATGTTCCCACTGAAAAGAACTGGACCCTGTAAAAATTACAACTGTTATCATTTTCAAACTGGAAATGTTGGTTACTCTTCCAGCAGGAGCTGTTTTTCCTCCAAATGTTCCCACTGAAAAGAACTGGACCCTGTAAAAATTACAACTGTTATCATTTTCAAACTGGAAATGTTGGTTACTCTTCCAGCAGGAGCTGTTTTTCCTCCAAATGTTCCCACTGAAAAGAACTGGACCCTGTAAAAATTACAACTGTTATCATTTTCAAACTGGAAATGTTGGTTACTCTTCCAGCAGGAGCTGTTTTTCCTCCAAATGTTCCCACTGAAAAGAACTGGACCCTGTAAAAATTACAACTGTTATCATTTTCAAACTGGAAATGTTGGTTACTCTTCCAGCAGGAGCTGTTTTTCCTCCAAATGTTCCCACTGAAAAGAACTGGACCCTGTAAAAATTACAACTGTTATCATTTTCAAACTGGAAATGTTGGTTACTCTTCCAGCAGGAGCTGTTTTTCCTCCAAATGTTCCCACTGAAAAGAACTGGACCCTGTAAAAATTACAACTGTTATCATTTTCAAACTGGAAATGTTGGTTACTCTTCCAGCAGGAGCTGTTTTTCCTCCAAATGTTCCCACTGAAAAGAACTGGACCCTGTAAAAATTACAACTGTTATCATTTTCAAACTGGAAATGTTGGTTACTCTTCCAGCAGGAGCTGTTTTTCCTCCAAATGTTCCCACTGAAAAGAACTGGACCCTGTAAAAATTACAACTGTTATCATTTTCAAACTGGAAATGTTGGTTACTCTTCCAGCAGGAGCTGTTTTTCCTCCAAATGTTCCCACTGAAAAGAACTGGACCCTGTAAAAATTACAACTGTTATCATTTTCAAACTGGAAATGTTGGTTACTCTTCCAGCAGGAGCTGTTTTTCCTCCAAATGTTCCCACTGAAAAGAACTGGACCCTGTAAAAATTACAACTGTTATCATTTTCAAACTGGAAATGTTGGTTACTCTTCCAGCAGGAGCTGTTTTTCCTCCAAATGTTCCCACTGAAAAGAACTGGACCCTGTAAAAATTACAACTGTTATCATTTTCAAACTGGAAATGTTGGTTACTCTTCCAGCAGGAGCTGTTTTTCCTCCAAATGTTCCCACTGAAAAGAACTGGACCCTGTAAAAATTACAACTGTTATCATTTTCAAACTGGAAATGTTGGTTACTCTTCCAGCAGGAGCTGTTTTTCCTCCAAATGTTCCCACTGAAAAGAACTGGACCCTGTAAAAATTACAACTGTTATCATTTTCAAACTGGAAATGTTGGTTACTCTTCCAGCAGGAGCTGTTTTTCCTCCAAATGTTCCCACTGAAAAGAACTGGACCCTGTAAAAATTACAACTGTTATCATTTTCAAACTGGAAATGTTGGTTACTCTTCCAGCAGGAGCTGTTTTTCCTCCAAATGTTCCCACTGAAAAGAACTGGACCCTGTAAAAATTACAACTGTTATCATTTTCAAACTGGAAATGTTGGTTACTCTTCCAGCAGGAGCTGTTTTTCCTCCAAATGTTCCCACTGAAAAGAACTGGACCCTGTAAAAATTACAACTGTTATCATTTTCAAACTGGAAATGTTGGTTACTCTTCCAGCAGGAGCTGTTTTTCCTCCAAATGTTCCCACTGAAAAGAACTGGACCCTGTAAAAATTACAACTGTTATCATTTTCAAACTGGAAATGTTGGTTACTCTTCCAGCAGGAGCTGTTTTTCCTCCAAATGTTCCCACTGAAAAGAACTGGACCCTGTAAAAATTACAACTGTTATCATTTTCAAACTGGAAATGTTGGTTACTCTTCCAGCAGGAGCTGTTTTTCCTCCAAATGTTCCCACTGAAAAGAACTGGACCCTGTAAAAATTACAACTGTTATCATTTTCAAACTGGAAATGTTGGTTACTCTTCCAGCAGGAGCTGTTTTTCCTCCAAATGTTCCCACTGAAAAGAACTGGACCCTGTAAAAATTACAACTGTTATCATTTTCAAACTGGAAATGTTGGTTACTCTTCCAGCAGGAGCTGTTTTTCCTCCAAATGTTCCCACTGAAAAGAACTGGACCCTGTAAAAATTACAACTGTTATCATTTTCAAACTGGAAATGTTGGTTACTCTTCCAGCAGGAGCTGTTTTTCCTCCAAATGTTCCCACTGAAAAGAACTGGACCCTGTAAAAATTACAACTGTTATCATTTTCAAACTGGAAATGTTGGTTACTCTTCCAGCAGGAGCTGTTTTTCCTCCAAATGTTCCCACTGAAAAGAACTGGACCCTGTAAAAATTACAACTGTTATCATTTTCAAACTGGAAATGTTGGTTACTCTTCCAGCAGGAGCTGTTTTTCCTCCAAATGTTCCCACTGAAAAGAACTGGACCCTGTAAAAATTACAACTGTTATCATTTTCAAACTGGAAATGTTGGTTACTCTTCCAGCAGGAGCTGTTTTTCCTCCAAATGTTCCCACTGAAAAGAACTGGACCCTGTAAAAATTACAACTGTTATCATTTTCAAACTGGAAATGTTGGTTACTCTTCCAGCAGGAGCTGTTTTTCCTCCAAATGTTCCCACTGAAAAGAACTGGACCCTGTAAAAATTACAACTGTTATCATTTTCAAACTGGAAATGTTGGTTACTCTTCCAGCAGGAGCTGTTTTTCCTCCAAATGTTCCCACTGAAAAGAACTGGACCCTGTAAAAATTACAACTGTTATCATTTTCAAACTGGAAATGTTGGTTACTCTTCCAGCAGGAGCTGTTTTTCCTCCAAATGTTCCCACTGAAAAGAACTGGACCCTGTAAAAATTACAACTGTTATCATTTTCAAACTGGAAATGTTGGTTACTCTTCCAGCAGGAGCTGTTTTTCCTCCAAATGTTCCCACTGAAAAGAACTGGACCCTGTAAAAATTACAACTGTTATCATTTTCAAACTGGAAATGTTGGTTACTCTTCCAGCAGGAGCTGTTTTTCCTCCAAATGTTCCCACTGAAAAGAACTGGACCCTGTAAAAATTACAACTGTTATCATTTTCAAACTGGAAATGTTGGTTACTCTTCCAGCAGGAGCTGTTTTTCCTCCAAATGTTCCCACTGAAAAGAACTGGACCCTGTAAAAATTACAACTGTTATCATTTTCAAACTGGAAATGTTGGTTACTCTTCCAGCAGGAGCTGTTTTTCCTCCAAATGTTCCCACTGAAAAGAACTGGACCCTGTAAAAATTACAACTGTTATCATTTTCAAACTGGAAATGTTGGTTACTCTTCCAGCAGGAGCTGTTTTTCCTCCAAATGTTCCCACTGAAAAGAACTGGACCCTGTAAAAATTACAACTGTTATCATTTTCAAACTGGAAATGTTGGTTACTCTTCCAGCAGGAGCTGTTTTTCCTCCAAATGTTCCCACTGAAAAGAACTGGACCCTGTAAAAATTACAACTGTTATCATTTTCAAACTGGAAATGTTGGTTACTCTTCCAGCAGGAGCTGTTTTTCCTCCAAATGTTCCCACTGAAAAGAACTGGACCCTGTAAAAATTACAACTGTTATCATTTTCAAACTGGAAATGTTGGTTACTCTTCCAGCAGGAGCTGTTTTTCCTCCAAATGTTCCCACTGAAAAGAACTGGACCCTGTAAAAATTACAACTGTTATCATTTTCAAACTGGAAATGTTGGTTACTCTTCCAGCAGGAGCTGTTTTTCCTCCAAATGTTCCCACTGAAAAGAACTGGACCCTGTAAAAATTACAACTGTTATCATTTTCAAACTGGAAATGTTGGTTACTCTTCCAGCAGGAGCTGTTTTTCCTCCAAATGTTCCCACTGAAAAGAACTGGACCCTGTAAAAATTACAACTGTTATCATTTTCAAACTGGAAATGTTGGTTACTCTTCCAGCAGGAGCTGTTTTTCCTCCAAATGTTCCCACTGAAAAGAACTGGACCCTGTAAAAATTACAACTGTTATCATTTTCAAACTGGAAATGTTGGTTACTCTTCCAGCAGGAGCTGTTTTTCCTCCAAATGTTCCCACTGAAAAGAACTGGACCCTGTAAAAATTACAACTGTTATCATTTTCAAACTGGAAATGTTGGTTACTCTTCCAGCAGGAGCTGTTTTTCCTCCAAATGTTCCCACTGAAAAGAACTGGACCCTGTAAAAATTACAACTGTTATCATTTTCAAACTGGAAATGTTGGTTACTCTTCCAGCAGGAGCTGTTTTTCCTCCAAATGTTCCCACTGAAAAGAACTGGACCCTGTAAAAATTACAACTGTTATCATTTTCAAACTGGAAATGTTGGTTACTCTTCCAGCAGGAGCTGTTTTTCCTCCAAATGTTCCCACTGAAAAGAACTGGACCCTGTAAAAATTACAACTGTTATCATTTTCAAACTGGAAATGTTGGTTACTCTTCCAGCAGGAGCTGTTTTTCCTCCAAATGTTCCCACTGAAAAGAACTGGACCCTGTAAAAATTACAACTGTTATCATTTTCAAACTGGAAATGTTGGTTACTCTTCCAGCAGGAGCTGTTTTTCCTCCAAATGTTCCCACTGAAAAGAACTGGACCCTGTAAAAATTACAACTGTTATCATTTTCAAACTGGAAATGTTGGTTACTCTTCCAGCAGGAGCTGTTTTTCCTCCAAATGTTCCCACTGAAAAGAACTGGACCCTGTAAAAATTACAACTGTTATCATTTTCAAACTGGAAATGTTGGTTACTCTTCCAGCAGGAGCTGTTTTTCCTCCAAATGTTCCCACTGAAAAGAACTGGACCCTGTAAAAATTACAACTGTTATCATTTTCAAACTGGAAATGTTGGTTACTCTTCCAGCAGGAGCTGTTTTTCCTCCAAATGTTCCCACTGAAAAGAACTGGACCCTGTAAAAATTACAACTGTTATCATTTTCAAACTGGAAATGTTGGTTACTCTTCCAGCAGGAGCTGTTTTTCCTCCAAATGTTCCCACTGAAAAGAACTGGACCCTGTAAAAATTACAACTGTTATCATTTTCAAACTGGAAATGTTGGTTACTCTTCCAGCAGGAGCTGTTTTTCCTCCAAATGTTCCCACTGAAAAGAACTGGACCCTGTAAAAATTACAACTGTTATCATTTTCAAACTGGAAATGTTGGTTACTCTTCCAGCAGGAGCTGTTTTTCCTCCAAATGTTCCCACTGAAAAGAACTGGACCCTGTAAAAATTACAACTGTTATCATTTTCAAACTGGAAATGTTGGTTACTCTTCCAGCAGGAGCTGTTTTTCCTCCAAATGTTCCCACTGAAAAGAACTGGACCCTGTAAAAATTACAACTGTTATCATTTTCAAACTGGAAATGTTGGTTACTCTTCCAGCAGGAGCTGTTTTTCCTCCAAATGTTCCCACTGAAAAGAACTGGACCCTGTAAAAATTACAACTGTTATCATTTTCAAACTGGAAATGTTGGTTACTCTTCCAGCAGGAGCTGTTTTTCCTCCAAATGTTCCCACTGAAAAGAACTGGACCCTGTAAAAATTACAACTGTTATCATTTTCAAACTGGAAATGTTGGTTACTCTTCCAGCAGGAGCTGTTTTTCCTCCAAATGTTCCCACTGAAAAGAACTGGACCCTGTAAAAATTACAACTGTTATCATTTTCAAACTGGAAATGTTGGTTACTCTTCCAGCAGGAGCTGTTTTTCCTCCAAATGTTCCCACTGAAAAGAACTGGACCCTGTAAAAATTACAACTGTTATCATTTTCAAACTGGAAATGTTGGTTACTCTTCCAGCAGGAGCTGTTTTTCCTCCAAATGTTCCCACTGAAAAGAACTGGACCCTGTAAAAATTACAACTGTTATCATTTTCAAACTGGAAATGTTGGTTACTCTTCCAGCAGGAGCTGTTTTTCCTCCAAATGTTCCCACTGAAAAGAACTGGACCCTGTAAAAATTACAACTGTTATCATTTTCAAACTGGAAATGTTGGTTACTCTTCCAGCAGGAGCTGTTTTTCCTCCAAATGTTCCCACTGAAAAGAACTGGACCCTGTAAAAATTACAACTGTTATCATTTTCAAACTGGAAATGTTGGTTACTCTTCCAGCAGGAGCTGTTTTTCCTCCAAATGTTCCCACTGAAAAGAACTGGACCCTGTAAAAATTACAACTGTTATCATTTTCAAACTGGAAATGTTGGTTACTCTTCCAGCAGGAGCTGTTTTTCCTCCAAATGTTCCCACTGAAAAGAACTGGACCCTGTAAAAATTACAACTGTTATCATTTTCAAACTGGAAATGTTGGTTACTCTTCCAGCAGGAGCTGTTTTTCCTCCAAATGTTCCCACTGAAAAGAACTGGACCCTGTAAAAATTACAACTGTTATCATTTTCAAACTGGAAATGTTGGTTACTCTTCCAGCAGGAGCTGTTTTTCCTCCAAATGTTCCCACTGAAAAGAACTGGACCCTGTAAAAATTACAACTGTTATCATTTTCAAACTGGAAATGTTGGTTACTCTTCCAGCAGGAGCTGTTTTTCCTCCAAATGTTCCCACTGAAAAGAACTGGACCCTGTAAAAATTACAACTGTTATCATTTTCAAACTGGAAATGTTGGTTACTCTTCCAGCAGGAGCTGTTTTTCCTCCAAATGTTCCCACTGAAAAGAACTGGACCCTGTAAAAATTACAACTGTTATCATTTTCAAACTGGAAATGTTGGTTACTCTTCCAGCAGGAGCTGTTTTTCCTCCAAATGTTCCCACTGAAAAGAACTGGACCCTGTAAAAATTACAACTGTTATCATTTTCAAACTGGAAATGTTGGTTACTCTTCCAGCAGGAGCTGTTTTTCCTCCAAATGTTCCCACTGAAAAGAACTGGACCCTGTAAAAATTACAACTGTTATCATTTTCAAACTGGAAATGTTGGTTACTCTTCCAGCAGGAGCTGTTTTTCCTCCAAATGTTCCCACTGAAAAGAACTGGACCCTGTAAAAATTACAACTGTTATCATTTTCAAACTGGAAATGTTGGTTACTCTTCCAGCAGGAGCTGTTTTTCCTCCAAATGTTCCCACTGAAAAGAACTGGACCCTGTAAAAATTACAACTGTTATCATTTTCAAACTGGAAATGTTGGTTACTCTTCCAGCAGGAGCTGTTTTTCCTCCAAATGTTCCCACTGAAAAGAACTGGACCCTGTAAAAATTACAACTGTTATCATTTTCAAACTGGAAATGTTGGTTACTCTTCCAGCAGGAGCTGTTTTTCCTCCAAATGTTCCCACTGAAAAGAACTGGACCCTGTAAAAATTACAACTGTTATCATTTTCAAACTGGAAATGTTGGTTACTCTTCCAGCAGGAGCTGTTTTTCCTCCAAATGTTCCCACTGAAAAGAACTGGACCCTGTAAAAATTACAACTGTTATCATTTTCAAACTGGAAATGTTGGTTACTCTTCCAGCAGGAGCTGTTTTTCCTCCAAATGTTCCCACTGAAAAGAACTGGACCCTGTAAAAATTACAACTGTTATCATTTTCAAACTGGAAATGTTGGTTACTCTTCCAGCAGGAGCTGTTTTTCCTCCAAATGTTCCCACTGAAAAGAACTGGACCCTGTAAAAATTACAACTGTTATCATTTTCAAACTGGAAATGTTGGTTACTCTTCCAGCAGGAGCTGTTTTTCCTCCAAATGTTCCCACTGAAAAGAACTGGACCCTGTAAAAATTACAACTGTTATCATTTTCAAACTGGAAATGTTGGTTACTCTTCCAGCAGGAGCTGTTTTTCCTCCAAATGTTCCCACTGAAAAGAACTGGACCCTGTAAAAATTACAACTGTTATCATTTTCAAACTGGAAATGTTGGTTACTCTTCCAGCAGGAGCTGTTTTTCCTCCAAATGTTCCCACTGAAAAGAACTGGACCCTGTAAAAATTACAACTGTTATCATTTTCAAACTGGAAATGTTGGTTACTCTTCCAGCAGGAGCTGTTTTTCCTCCAAATGTTCCCACTGAAAAGAACTGGACCCTGTAAAAATTACAACTGTTATCATTTTCAAACTGGAAATGTTGGTTACTCTTCCAGCAGGAGCTGTTTTTCCTCCAAATGTTCCCACTGAAAAGAACTGGACCCTGTAAAAATTACAACTGTTATCATTTTCAAACTGGAAATGTTGGTTACTCTTCCAGCAGGAGCTGTTTTTCCTCCAAATGTTCCCACTGAAAAGAACTGGACCCTGTAAAAATTACAACTGTTATCATTTTCAAACTGGAAATGTTGGTTACTCTTCCAGCAGGAGCTGTTTTTCCTCCAAATGTTCCCACTGAAAAGAACTGGACCCTGTAAAAATTACAACTGTTATCATTTTCAAACTGGAAATGTTGGTTACTCTTCCAGCAGGAGCTGTTTTTCCTCCAAATGTTCCCACTGAAAAGAACTGGACCCTGTAAAAATTACAACTGTTATCATTTTCAAACTGGAAATGTTGGTTACTCTTCCAGCAGGAGCTGTTTTTCCTCCAAATGTTCCCACTGAAAAGAACTGGACCCTGTAAAAATTACAACTGTTATCATTTTCAAACTGGAAATGTTGGTTACTCTTCCAGCAGGAGCTGTTTTTCCTCCAAATGTTCCCACTGAAAAGAACTGGACCCTGTAAAAATTACAACTGTTATCATTTTCAAACTGGAAATGTTGGTTACTCTTCCAGCAGGAGCTGTTTTTCCTCCAAATGTTCCCACTGAAAAGAACTGGACCCTGTAAAAATTACAACTGTTATCATTTTCAAACTGGAAATGTTGGTTACTCTTCCAGCAGGAGCTGTTTTTCCTCCAAATGTTCCCACTGAAAAGAACTGGACCCTGTAAAAATTACAACTGTTATCATTTTCAAACTGGAAATGTTGGTTACTCTTCCAGCAGGAGCTGTTTTTCCTCCAAATGTTCCCACTGAAAAGAACTGGACCCTGTAAAAATTACAACTGTTATCATTTTCAAACTGGAAATGTTGGTTACTCTTCCAGCAGGAGCTGTTTTTCCTCCAAATGTTCCCACTGAAAAGAACTGGACCCTGTAAAAATTACAACTGTTATCATTTTCAAACTGGAAATGTTGGTTACTCTTCCAGCAGGAGCTGTTTTTCCTCCAAATGTTCCCACTGAAAAGAACTGGACCCTGTAAAAATTACAACTGTTATCATTTTCAAACTGGAAATGTTGGTTACTCTTCCAGCAGGAGCTGTTTTTCCTCCAAATGTTCCCACTGAAAAGAACTGGACCCTGTAAAAATTACAACTGTTATCATTTTCAAACTGGAAATGTTGGTTACTCTTCCAGCAGGAGCTGTTTTTCCTCCAAATGTTCCCACTGAAAAGAACTGGACCCTGTAAAAATTACAACTGTTATCATTTTCAAACTGGAAATGTTGGTTACTCTTCCAGCAGGAGCTGTTTTTCCTCCAAATGTTCCCACTGAAAAGAACTGGACCCTGTAAAAATTACAACTGTTATCATTTTCAAACTGGAAATGTTGGTTACTCTTCCAGCAGGAGCTGTTTTTCCTCCAAATGTTCCCACTGAAAAGAACTGGACCCTGTAAAAATTACAACTGTTATCATTTTCAAACTGGAAATGTTGGTTACTCTTCCAGCAGGAGCTGTTTTTCCTCCAAATGTTCCCACTGAAAAGAACTGGACCCTGTAAAAATTACAACTGTTATCATTTTCAAACTGGAAATGTTGGTTACTCTTCCAGCAGGAGCTGTTTTTCCTCCAAATGTTCCCACTGAAAAGAACTGGACCCTGTAAAAATTACAACTGTTATCATTTTCAAACTGGAAATGTTGGTTACTCTTCCAGCAGGAGCTGTTTTTCCTCCAAATGTTCCCACTGAAAAGAACTGGACCCTGTAAAAATTACAACTGTTATCATTTTCAAACTGGAAATGTTGGTTACTCTTCCAGCAGGAGCTGTTTTTCCTCCAAATGTTCCCACTGAAAAGAACTGGACCCTGTAAAAATTACAACTGTTATCATTTTCAAACTGGAAATGTTGGTTACTCTTCCAGCAGGAGCTGTTTTTCCTCCAAATGTTCCCACTGAAAAGAACTGGACCCTGTAAAAATTACAACTGTTATCATTTTCAAACTGGAAATGTTGGTTACTCTTCCAGCAGGAGCTGTTTTTCCTCCAAATGTTCCCACTGAAAAGAACTGGACCCTGTAAAAATTACAACTGTTATCATTTTCAAACTGGAAATGTTGGTTACTCTTCCAGCAGGAGCTGTTTTTCCTCCAAATGTTCCCACTGAAAAGAACTGGACCCTGTAAAAATTACAACTGTTATCATTTTCAAACTGGAAATGTTGGTTACTCTTCCAGCAGGAGCTGTTTTTCCTCCAAATGTTCCCACTGAAAAGAACTGGACCCTGTAAAAATTACAACTGTTATCATTTTCAAACTGGAAATGTTGGTTACTCTTCCAGCAGGAGCTGTTTTTCCTCCAAATGTTCCCACTGAAAAGAACTGGACCCTGTAAAAATTACAACTGTTATCATTTTCAAACTGGAAATGTTGGTTACTCTTCCAGCAGGAGCTGTTTTTCCTCCAAATGTTCCCACTGAAAAGAACTGGACCCTGTAAAAATTACAACTGTTATCATTTTCAAACTGGAAATGTTGGTTACTCTTCCAGCAGGAGCTGTTTTTCCTCCAAATGTTCCCACTGAAAAGAACTGGACCCTGTAAAAATTACAACTGTTATCATTTTCAAACTGGAAATGTTGGTTACTCTTCCAGCAGGAGCTGTTTTTCCTCCAAATGTTCCCACTGAAAAGAACTGGACCCTGTAAAAATTACAACTGTTATCATTTTCAAACTGGAAATGTTGGTTACTCTTCCAGCAGGAGCTGTTTTTCCTCCAAATGTTCCCACTGAAAAGAACTGGACCCTGTAAAAATTACAACTGTTATCATTTTCAAACTGGAAATGTTGGTTACTCTTCCAGCAGGAGCTGTTTTTCCTCCAAATGTTCCCACTGAAAAGAACTGGACCCTGTAAAAATTACAACTGTTATCATTTTCAAACTGGAAATGTTGGTTACTCTTCCAGCAGGAGCTGTTTTTCCTCCAAATGTTCCCACTGAAAAGAACTGGACCCTGTAAAAATTACAACTGTTATCATTTTCAAACTGGAAATGTTGGTTACTCTTCCAGCAGGAGCTGTTTTTCCTCCAAATGTTCCCACTGAAAAGAACTGGACCCTGTAAAAATTACAACTGTTATCATTTTCAAACTGGAAATGTTGGTTACTCTTCCAGCAGGAGCTGTTTTTCCTCCAAATGTTCCCACTGAAAAGAACTGGACCCTGTAAAAATTACAACTGTTATCATTTTCAAACTGGAAATGTTGGTTACTCTTCCAGCAGGAGCTGTTTTTCCTCCAAATGTTCCCACTGAAAAGAACTGGACCCTGTAAAAATTACAACTGTTATCATTTTCAAACTGGAAATGTTGGTTACTCTTCCAGCAGGAGCTGTTTTTCCTCCAAATGTTCCCACTGAAAAGAACTGGACCCTGTAAAAATTACAACTGTTATCATTTTCAAACTGGAAATGTTGGTTACTCTTCCAGCAGGAGCTGTTTTTCCTCCAAATGTTCCCACTGAAAAGAACTGGACCCTGTAAAAATTACAACTGTTATCATTTTCAAACTGGAAATGTTGGTTACTCTTCCAGCAGGAGCTGTTTTTCCTCCAAATGTTCCCACTGAAAAGAACTGGACCCTGTAAAAATTACAACTGTTATCATTTTCAAACTGGAAATGTTGGTTACTCTTCCAGCAGGAGCTGTTTTTCCTCCAAATGTTCCCACTGAAAAGAACTGGACCCTGTAAAAATTACAACTGTTATCATTTTCAAACTGGAAATGTTGGTTACTCTTCCAGCAGGAGCTGTTTTTCCTCCAAATGTTCCCACTGAAAAGAACTGGACCCTGTAAAAATTACAACTGTTATCATTTTCAAACTGGAAATGTTGGTTACTCTTCCAGCAGGAGCTGTTTTTCCTCCAAATGTTCCCACTGAAAAGAACTGGACCCTGTAAAAATTACAACTGTTATCATTTTCAAACTGGAAATGTTGGTTACTCTTCCAGCAGGAGCTGTTTTTCCTCCAAATGTTCCCACTGAAAAGAACTGGACCCTGTAAAAATTACAACTGTTATCATTTTCAAACTGGAAATGTTGGTTACTCTTCCAGCAGGAGCTGTTTTTCCTCCAAATGTTCCCACTGAAAAGAACTGGACCCTGTAAAAATTACAACTGTTATCATTTTCAAACTGGAAATGTTGGTTACTCTTCCAGCAGGAGCTGTTTTTCCTCCAAATGTTCCCACTGAAAAGAACTGGACCCTGTAAAAATTACAACTGTTATCATTTTCAAACTGGAAATGTTGGTTACTCTTCCAGCAGGAGCTGTTTTTCCTCCAAATGTTCCCACTGAAAAGAACTGGACCCTGTAAAAATTACAACTGTTATCATTTTCAAACTGGAAATGTTGGTTACTCTTCCAGCAGGAGCTGTTTTTCCTCCAAATGTTCCCACTGAAAAGAACTGGACCCTGTAAAAATTACAACTGTTATCATTTTCAAACTGGAAATGTTGGTTACTCTTCCAGCAGGAGCTGTTTTTCCTCCAAATGTTCCCACTGAAAAGAACTGGACCCTGTAAAAATTACAACTGTTATCATTTTCAAACTGGAAATGTTGGTTACTCTTCCAGCAGGAGCTGTTTTTCCTCCAAATGTTCCCACTGAAAAGAACTGGACCCTGTAAAAATTACAACTGTTATCATTTTCAAACTGGAAATGTTGGTTACTCTTCCAGCAGGAGCTGTTTTTCCTCCAAATGTTCCCACTGAAAAGAACTGGACCCTGTAAAAATTACAACTGTTATCATTTTCAAACTGGAAATGTTGGTTACTCTTCCAGCAGGAGCTGTTTTTCCTCCAAATGTTCCCACTGAAAAGAACTGGACCCTGTAAAAATTACAACTGTTATCATTTTCAAACTGGAAATGTTGGTTACTCTTCCAGCAGGAGCTGTTTTTCCTCCAAATGTTCCCACTGAAAAGAACTGGACCCTGTAAAAATTACAACTGTTATCATTTTCAAACTGGAAATGTTGGTTACTCTTCCAGCAGGAGCTGTTTTTCCTCCAAATGTTCCCACTGAAAAGAACTGGACCCTGTAAAAATTACAACTGTTATCATTTTCAAACTGGAAATGTTGGTTACTCTTCCAGCAGGAGCTGTTTTTCCTCCAAATGTTCCCACTGAAAAGAACTGGACCCTGTAAAAATTACAACTGTTATCATTTTCAAACTGGAAATGTTGGTTACTCTTCCAGCAGGAGCTGTTTTTCCTCCAAATGTTCCCACTGAAAAGAACTGGACCCTGTAAAAATTACAACTGTTATCATTTTCAAACTGGAAATGTTGGTTACTCTTCCAGCAGGAGCTGTTTTTCCTCCAAATGTTCCCACTGAAAAGAACTGGACCCTGTAAAAATTACAACTGTTATCATTTTCAAACTGGAAATGTTGGTTACTCTTCCAGCAGGAGCTGTTTTTCCTCCAAATGTTCCCACTGAAAAGAACTGGACCCTGTAAAAATTACAACTGTTATCATTTTCAAACTGGAAATGTTGGTTACTCTTCCAGCAGGAGCTGTTTTTCCTCCAAATGTTCCCACTGAAAAGAACTGGACCCTGTAAAAATTACAACTGTTATCATTTTCAAACTGGAAATGTTGGTTACTCTTCCAGCAGGAGCTGTTTTTCCTCCAAATGTTCCCACTGAAAAGAACTGGACCCTGTAAAAATTACAACTGTTATCATTTTCAAACTGGAAATGTTGGTTACTCTTCCAGCAGGAGCTGTTTTTCCTCCAAATGTTCCCACTGAAAAGAACTGGACCCTGTAAAAATTACAACTGTTATCATTTTCAAACTGGAAATGTTGGTTACTCTTCCAGCAGGAGCTGTTTTTCCTCCAAATGTTCCCACTGAAAAGAACTGGACCCTGTAAAAATTACAACTGTTATCATTTTCAAACTGGAAATGTTGGTTACTCTTCCAGCAGGAGCTGTTTTTCCTCCAAATGTTCCCACTGAAAAGAACTGGACCCTGTAAAAATTACAACTGTTATCATTTTCAAACTGGAAATGTTGGTTACTCTTCCAGCAGGAGCTGTTTTTCCTCCAAATGTTCCCACTGAAAAGAACTGGACCCTGTAAAAATTACAACTGTTATCATTTTCAAACTGGAAATGTTGGTTACTCTTCCAGCAGGAGCTGTTTTTCCTCCAAATGTTCCCACTGAAAAGAACTGGACCCTGTAAAAATTACAACTGTTATCATTTTCAAACTGGAAATGTTGGTTACTCTTCCAGCAGGAGCTGTTTTTCCTCCAAATGTTCCCACTGAAAAGAACTGGACCCTGTAAAAATTACAACTGTTATCATTTTCAAACTGGAAATGTTGGTTACTCTTCCAGCAGGAGCTGTTTTTCCTCCAAATGTTCCCACTGAAAAGAACTGGACCCTGTAAAAATTACAACTGTTATCATTTTCAAACTGGAAATGTTGGTTACTCTTCCAGCAGGAGCTGTTTTTCCTCCAAATGTTCCCACTGAAAAGAACTGGACCCTGTAAAAATTACAACTGTTATCATTTTCAAACTGGAAATGTTGGTTACTCTTCCAGCAGGAGCTGTTTTTCCTCCAAATGTTCCCACTGAAAAGAACTGGACCCTGTAAAAATTACAACTGTTATCATTTTCAAACTGGAAATGTTGGTTACTCTTCCAGCAGGAGCTGTTTTTCCTCCAAATGTTCCCACTGAAAAGAACTGGACCCTGTAAAAATTACAACTGTTATCATTTTCAAACTGGAAATGTTGGTTACTCTTCCAGCAGGAGCTGTTTTTCCTCCAAATGTTCCCACTGAAAAGAACTGGACCCTGTAAAAATTACAACTGTTATCATTTTCAAACTGGAAATGTTGGTTACTCTTCCAGCAGGAGCTGTTTTTCCTCCAAATGTTCCCACTGAAAAGAACTGGACCCTGTAAAAATTACAACTGTTATCATTTTCAAACTGGAAATGTTGGTTACTCTTCCAGCAGGAGCTGTTTTTCCTCCAAATGTTCCCACTGAAAAGAACTGGACCCTGTAAAAATTACAACTGTTATCATTTTCAAACTGGAAATGTTGGTTACTCTTCCAGCAGGAGCTGTTTTTCCTCCAAATGTTCCCACTGAAAAGAACTGGACCCTGTAAAAATTACAACTGTTATCATTTTCAAACTGGAAATGTTGGTTACTCTTCCAGCAGGAGCTGTTTTTCCTCCAAATGTTCCCACTGAAAAGAACTGGACCCTGTAAAAATTACAACTGTTATCATTTTCAAACTGGAAATGTTGGTTACTCTTCCAGCAGGAGCTGTTTTTCCTCCAAATGTTCCCACTGAAAAGAACTGGACCCTGTAAAAATTACAACTGTTATCATTTTCAAACTGGAAATGTTGGTTACTCTTCCAGCAGGAGCTGTTTTTCCTCCAAATGTTCCCACTGAAAAGAACTGGACCCTGTAAAAATTACAACTGTTATCATTTTCAAACTGGAAATGTTGGTTACTCTTCCAGCAGGAGCTGTTTTTCCTCCAAATGTTCCCACTGAAAAGAACTGGACCCTGTAAAAATTACAACTGTTATCATTTTCAAACTGGAAATGTTGGTTACTCTTCCAGCAGGAGCTGTTTTTCCTCCAAATGTTCCCACTGAAAAGAACTGGACCCTGTAAAAATTACAACTGTTATCATTTTCAAACTGGAAATGTTGGTTACTCTTCCAGCAGGAGCTGTTTTTCCTCCAAATGTTCCCACTGAAAAGAACTGGACCCTGTAAAAATTACAACTGTTATCATTTTCAAACTGGAAATGTTGGTTACTCTTCCAGCAGGAGCTGTTTTTCCTCCAAATGTTCCCACTGAAAAGAACTGGACCCTGTAAAAATTACAACTGTTATCATTTTCAAACTGGAAATGTTGGTTACTCTTCCAGCAGGAGCTGTTTTTCCTCCAAATGTTCCCACTGAAAAGAACTGGACCCTGTAAAAATTACAACTGTTATCATTTTCAAACTGGAAATGTTGGTTACTCTTCCAGCAGGAGCTGTTTTTCCTCCAAATGTTCCCACTGAAAAGAACTGGACCCTGTAAAAATTACAACTGTTATCATTTTCAAACTGGAAATGTTGGTTACTCTTCCAGCAGGAGCTGTTTTTCCTCCAAATGTTCCCACTGAAAAGAACTGGACCCTGTAAAAATTACAACTGTTATCATTTTCAAACTGGAAATGTTGGTTACTCTTCCAGCAGGAGCTGTTTTTCCTCCAAATGTTCCCACTGAAAAGAACTGGACCCTGTAAAAATTACAACTGTTATCATTTTCAAACTGGAAATGTTGGTTACTCTTCCAGCAGGAGCTGTTTTTCCTCCAAATGTTCCCACTGAAAAGAACTGGACCCTGTAAAAATTACAACTGTTATCATTTTCAAACTGGAAATGTTGGTTACTCTTCCAGCAGGAGCTGTTTTTCCTCCAAATGTTCCCACTGAAAAGAACTGGACCCTGTAAAAATTACAACTGTTATCATTTTCAAACTGGAAATGTTGGTTACTCTTCCAGCAGGAGCTGTTTTTCCTCCAAATGTTCCCACTGAAAAGAACTGGACCCTGTAAAAATTACAACTGTTATCATTTTCAAACTGGAAATGTTGGTTACTCTTCCAGCAGGAGCTGTTTTTCCTCCAAATGTTCCCACTGAAAAGAACTGGACCCTGTAAAAATTACAACTGTTATCATTTTCAAACTGGAAATGTTGGTTACTCTTCCAGCAGGAGCTGTTTTTCCTCCAAATGTTCCCACTGAAAAGAACTGGACCCTGTAAAAATTACAACTGTTATCATTTTCAAACTGGAAATGTTGGTTACTCTTCCAGCAGGAGCTGTTTTTCCTCCAAATGTTCCCACTGAAAAGAACTGGACCCTGTAAAAATTACAACTGTTATCATTTTCAAACTGGAAATGTTGGTTACTCTTCCAGCAGGAGCTGTTTTTCCTCCAAATGTTCCCACTGAAAAGAACTGGACCCTGTAAAAATTACAACTGTTATCATTTTCAAACTGGAAATGTTGGTTACTCTTCCAGCAGGAGCTGTTTTTCCTCCAAATGTTCCCACTGAAAAGAACTGGACCCTGTAAAAATTACAACTGTTATCATTTTCAAACTGGAAATGTTGGTTACTCTTCCAGCAGGAGCTGTTTTTCCTCCAAATGTTCCCACTGAAAAGAACTGGACCCTGTAAAAATTACAACTGTTATCATTTTCAAACTGGAAATGTTGGTTACTCTTCCAGCAGGAGCTGTTTTTCCTCCAAATGTTCCCACTGAAAAGAACTGGACCCTGTAAAAATTACAACTGTTATCATTTTCAAACTGGAAATGTTGGTTACTCTTCCAGCAGGAGCTGTTTTTCCTCCAAATGTTCCCACTGAAAAGAACTGGACCCTGTAAAAATTACAACTGTTATCATTTTCAAACTGGAAATGTTGGTTACTCTTCCAGCAGGAGCTGTTTTTCCTCCAAATGTTCCCACTGAAAAGAACTGGACCCTGTAAAAATTACAACTGTTATCATTTTCAAACTGGAAATGTTGGTTACTCTTCCAGCAGGAGCTGTTTTTCCTCCAAATGTTCCCACTGAAAAGAACTGGACCCTGTAAAAATTACAACTGTTATCATTTTCAAACTGGAAATGTTGGTTACTCTTCCAGCAGGAGCTGTTTTTCCTCCAAATGTTCCCACTGAAAAGAACTGGACCCTGTAAAAATTACAACTGTTATCATTTTCAAACTGGAAATGTTGGTTACTCTTCCAGCAGGAGCTGTTTTTCCTCCAAATGTTCCCACTGAAAAGAACTGGACCCTGTAAAAATTACAACTGTTATCATTTTCAAACTGGAAATGTTGGTTACTCTTCCAGCAGGAGCTGTTTTTCCTCCAAATGTTCCCACTGAAAAGAACTGGACCCTGTAAAAATTACAACTGTTATCATTTTCAAACTGGAAATGTTGGTTACTCTTCCAGCAGGAGCTGTTTTTCCTCCAAATGTTCCCACTGAAAAGAACTGGACCCTGTAAAAATTACAACTGTTATCATTTTCAAACTGGAAATGTTGGTTACTCTTCCAGCAGGAGCTGTTTTTCCTCCAAATGTTCCCACTGAAAAGAACTGGACCCTGTAAAAATTACAACTGTTATCATTTTCAAACTGGAAATGTTGGTTACTCTTCCAGCAGGAGCTGTTTTTCCTCCAAATGTTCCCACTGAAAAGAACTGGACCCTGTAAAAATTACAACTGTTATCATTTTCAAACTGGAAATGTTGGTTACTCTTCCAGCAGGAGCTGTTTTTCCTCCAAATGTTCCCACTGAAAAGAACTGGACCCTGTAAAAATTACAACTGTTATCATTTTCAAACTGGAAATGTTGGTTACTCTTCCAGCAGGAGCTGTTTTTCCTCCAAATGTTCCCACTGAAAAGAACTGGACCCTGTAAAAATTACAACTGTTATCATTTTCAAACTGGAAATGTTGGTTACTCTTCCAGCAGGAGCTGTTTTTCCTCCAAATGTTCCCACTGAAAAGAACTGGACCCTGTAAAAATTACAACTGTTATCATTTTCAAACTGGAAATGTTGGTTACTCTTCCAGCAGGAGCTGTTTTTCCTCCAAATGTTCCCACTGAAAAGAACTGGACCCTGTAAAAATTACAACTGTTATCATTTTCAAACTGGAAATGTTGGTTACTCTTCCAGCAGGAGCTGTTTTTCCTCCAAATGTTCCCACTGAAAAGAACTGGACCCTGTAAAAATTACAACTGTTATCATTTTCAAACTGGAAATGTTGGTTACTCTTCCAGCAGGAGCTGTTTTTCCTCCAAATGTTCCCACTGAAAAGAACTGGACCCTGTAAAAATTACAACTGTTATCATTTTCAAACTGGAAATGTTGGTTACTCTTCCAGCAGGAGCTGTTTTTCCTCCAAATGTTCCCACTGAAAAGAACTGGACCCTGTAAAAATTACAACTGTTATCATTTTCAAACTGGAAATGTTGGTTACTCTTCCAGCAGGAGCTGTTTTTCCTCCAAATGTTCCCACTGAAAAGAACTGGACCCTGTAAAAATTACAACTGTTATCATTTTCAAACTGGAAATGTTGGTTACTCTTCCAGCAGGAGCTGTTTTTCCTCCAAATGTTCCCACTGAAAAGAACTGGACCCTGTAAAAATTACAACTGTTATCATTTTCAAACTGGAAATGTTGGTTACTCTTCCAGCAGGAGCTGTTTTTCCTCCAAATGTTCCCACTGAAAAGAACTGGACCCTGTAAAAATTACAACTGTTATCATTTTCAAACTGGAAATGTTGGTTACTCTTCCAGCAGGAGCTGTTTTTCCTCCAAATGTTCCCACTGAAAAGAACTGGACCCTGTAAAAATTACAACTGTTATCATTTTCAAACTGGAAATGTTGGTTACTCTTCCAGCAGGAGCTGTTTTTCCTCCAAATGTTCCCACTGAAAAGAACTGGACCCTGTAAAAATTACAACTGTTATCATTTTCAAACTGGAAATGTTGGTTACTCTTCCAGCAGGAGCTGTTTTTCCTCCAAATGTTCCCACTGAAAAGAACTGGACCCTGTAAAAATTACAACTGTTATCATTTTCAAACTGGAAATGTTGGTTACTCTTCCAGCAGGAGCTGTTTTTCCTCCAAATGTTCCCACTGAAAAGAACTGGACCCTGTAAAAATTACAACTGTTATCATTTTCAAACTGGAAATGTTGGTTACTCTTCCAGCAGGAGCTGTTTTTCCTCCAAATGTTCCCACTGAAAAGAACTGGACCCTGTAAAAATTACAACTGTTATCATTTTCAAACTGGAAATGTTGGTTACTCTTCCAGCAGGAGCTGTTTTTCCTCCAAATGTTCCCACTGAAAAGAACTGGACCCTGTAAAAATTACAACTGTTATCATTTTCAAACTGGAAATGTTGGTTACTCTTCCAGCAGGAGCTGTTTTTCCTCCAAATGTTCCCACTGAAAAGAACTGGACCCTGTAAAAATTACAACTGTTATCATTTTCAAACTGGAAATGTTGGTTACTCTTCCAGCAGGAGCTGTTTTTCCTCCAAATGTTCCCACTGAAAAGAACTGGACCCTGTAAAAATTACAACTGTTATCATTTTCAAACTGGAAATGTTGGTTACTCTTCCAGCAGGAGCTGTTTTTCCTCCAAATGTTCCCACTGAAAAGAACTGGACCCTGTAAAAATTACAACTGTTATCATTTTCAAACTGGAAATGTTGGTTACTCTTCCAGCAGGAGCTGTTTTTCCTCCAAATGTTCCCACTGAAAAGAACTGGACCCTGTAAAAATTACAACTGTTATCATTTTCAAACTGGAAATGTTGGTTACTCTTCCAGCAGGAGCTGTTTTTCCTCCAAATGTTCCCACTGAAAAGAACTGGACCCTGTAAAAATTACAACTGTTATCATTTTCAAACTGGAAATGTTGGTTACTCTTCCAGCAGGAGCTGTTTTTCCTCCAAATGTTCCCACTGAAAAGAACTGGACCCTGTAAAAATTACAACTGTTATCATTTTCAAACTGGAAATGTTGGTTACTCTTCCAGCAGGAGCTGTTTTTCCTCCAAATGTTCCCACTGAAAAGAACTGGACCCTGTAAAAATTACAACTGTTATCATTTTCAAACTGGAAATGTTGGTTACTCTTCCAGCAGGAGCTGTTTTTCCTCCAAATGTTCCCACTGAAAAGAACTGGACCCTGTAAAAATTACAACTGTTATCATTTTCAAACTGGAAATGTTGGTTACTCTTCCAGCAGGAGCTGTTTTTCCTCCAAATGTTCCCACTGAAAAGAACTGGACCCTGTAAAAATTACAACTGTTATCATTTTCAAACTGGAAATGTTGGTTACTCTTCCAGCAGGAGCTGTTTTTCCTCCAAATGTTCCCACTGAAAAGAACTGGACCCTGTAAAAATTACAACTGTTATCATTTTCAAACTGGAAATGTTGGTTACTCTTCCAGCAGGAGCTGTTTTTCCTCCAAATGTTCCCACTGAAAAGAACTGGACCCTGTAAAAATTACAACTGTTATCATTTTCAAACTGGAAATGTTGGTTACTCTTCCAGCAGGAGCTGTTTTTCCTCCAAATGTTCCCACTGAAAAGAACTGGACCCTGTAAAAATTACAACTGTTATCATTTTCAAACTGGAAATGTTGGTTACTCTTCCAGCAGGAGCTGTTTTTCCTCCAAATGTTCCCACTGAAAAGAACTGGACCCTGTAAAAATTACAACTGTTATCATTTTCAAACTGGAAATGTTGGTTACTCTTCCAGCAGGAGCTGTTTTTCCTCCAAATGTTCCCACTGAAAAGAACTGGACCCTGTAAAAATTACAACTGTTATCATTTTCAAACTGGAAATGTTGGTTACTCTTCCAGCAGGAGCTGTTTTTCCTCCAAATGTTCCCACTGAAAAGAACTGGACCCTGTAAAAATTACAACTGTTATCATTTTCAAACTGGAAATGTTGGTTACTCTTCCAGCAGGAGCTGTTTTTCCTCCAAATGTTCCCACTGAAAAGAACTGGACCCTGTAAAAATTACAACTGTTATCATTTTCAAACTGGAAATGTTGGTTACTCTTCCAGCAGGAGCTGTTTTTCCTCCAAATGTTCCCACTGAAAAGAACTGGACCCTGTAAAAATTACAACTGTTATCATTTTCAAACTGGAAATGTTGGTTACTCTTCCAGCAGGAGCTGTTTTTCCTCCAAATGTTCCCACTGAAAAGAACTGGACCCTGTAAAAATTACAACTGTTATCATTTTCAAACTGGAAATGTTGGTTACTCTTCCAGCAGGAGCTGTTTTTCCTCCAAATGTTCCCACTGAAAAGAACTGGACCCTGTAAAAATTACAACTGTTATCATTTTCAAACTGGAAATGTTGGTTACTCTTCCAGCAGGAGCTGTTTTTCCTCCAAATGTTCCCACTGAAAAGAACTGGACCCTGTAAAAATTACAACTGTTATCATTTTCAAACTGGAAATGTTGGTTACTCTTCCAGCAGGAGCTGTTTTTCCTCCAAATGTTCCCACTGAAAAGAACTGGACCCTGTAAAAATTACAACTGTTATCATTTTCAAACTGGAAATGTTGGTTACTCTTCCAGCAGGAGCTGTTTTTCCTCCAAATGTTCCCACTGAAAAGAACTGGACCCTGTAAAAATTACAACTGTTATCATTTTCAAACTGGAAATGTTGGTTACTCTTCCAGCAGGAGCTGTTTTTCCTCCAAATGTTCCCACTGAAAAGAACTGGACCCTGTAAAAATTACAACTGTTATCATTTTCAAACTGGAAATGTTGGTTACTCTTCCAGCAGGAGCTGTTTTTCCTCCAAATGTTCCCACTGAAAAGAACTGGACCCTGTAAAAATTACAACTGTTATCATTTTCAAACTGGAAATGTTGGTTACTCTTCCAGCAGGAGCTGTTTTTCCTCCAAATGTTCCCACTGAAAAGAACTGGACCCTGTAAAAATTACAACTGTTATCATTTTCAAACTGGAAATGTTGGTTACTCTTCCAGCAGGAGCTGTTTTTCCTCCAAATGTTCCCACTGAAAAGAACTGGACCCTGTAAAAATTACAACTGTTATCATTTTCAAACTGGAAATGTTGGTTACTCTTCCAGCAGGAGCTGTTTTTCCTCCAAATGTTCCCACTGAAAAGAACTGGACCCTGTAAAAATTACAACTGTTATCATTTTCAAACTGGAAATGTTGGTTACTCTTCCAGCAGGAGCTGTTTTTCCTCCAAATGTTCCCACTGAAAAGAACTGGACCCTGTAAAAATTACAACTGTTATCATTTTCAAACTGGAAATGTTGGTTACTCTTCCAGCAGGAGCTGTTTTTCCTCCAAATGTTCCCACTGAAAAGAACTGGACCCTGTAAAAATTACAACTGTTATCATTTTCAAACTGGAAATGTTGGTTACTCTTCCAGCAGGAGCTGTTTTTCCTCCAAATGTTCCCACTGAAAAGAACTGGACCCTGTAAAAATTACAACTGTTATCATTTTCAAACTGGAAATGTTGGTTACTCTTCCAGCAGGAGCTGTTTTTCCTCCAAATGTTCCCACTGAAAAGAACTGGACCCTGTAAAAATTACAACTGTTATCATTTTCAAACTGGAAATGTTGGTTACTCTTCCAGCAGGAGCTGTTTTTCCTCCAAATGTTCCCACTGAAAAGAACTGGACCCTGTAAAAATTACAACTGTTATCATTTTCAAACTGGAAATGTTGGTTACTCTTCCAGCAGGAGCTGTTTTTCCTCCAAATGTTCCCACTGAAAAGAACTGGACCCTGTAAAAATTACAACTGTTATCATTTTCAAACTGGAAATGTTGGTTACTCTTCCAGCAGGAGCTGTTTTTCCTCCAAATGTTCCCACTGAAAAGAACTGGACCCTGTAAAAATTACAACTGTTATCATTTTCAAACTGGAAATGTTGGTTACTCTTCCAGCAGGAGCTGTTTTTCCTCCAAATGTTCCCACTGAAAAGAACTGGACCCTGTAAAAATTACAACTGTTATCATTTTCAAACTGGAAATGTTGGTTACTCTTCCAGCAGGAGCTGTTTTTCCTCCAAATGTTCCCACTGAAAAGAACTGGACCCTGTAAAAATTACAACTGTTATCATTTTCAAACTGGAAATGTTGGTTACTCTTCCAGCAGGAGCTGTTTTTCCTCCAAATGTTCCCACTGAAAAGAACTGGACCCTGTAAAAATTACAACTGTTATCATTTTCAAACTGGAAATGTTGGTTACTCTTCCAGCAGGAGCTGTTTTTCCTCCAAATGTTCCCACTGAAAAGAACTGGACCCTGTAAAAATTACAACTGTTATCATTTTCAAACTGGAAATGTTGGTTACTCTTCCAGCAGGAGCTGTTTTTCCTCCAAATGTTCCCACTGAAAAGAACTGGACCCTGTAAAAATTACAACTGTTATCATTTTCAAACTGGAAATGTTGGTTACTCTTCCAGCAGGAGCTGTTTTTCCTCCAAATGTTCCCACTGAAAAGAACTGGACCCTGTAAAAATTACAACTGTTATCATTTTCAAACTGGAAATGTTGGTTACTCTTCCAGCAGGAGCTGTTTTTCCTCCAAATGTTCCCACTGAAAAGAACTGGACCCTGTAAAAATTACAACTGTTATCATTTTCAAACTGGAAATGTTGGTTACTCTTCCAGCAGGAGCTGTTTTTCCTCCAAATGTTCCCACTGAAAAGAACTGGACCCTGTAAAAATTACAACTGTTATCATTTTCAAACTGGAAATGTTGGTTACTCTTCCAGCAGGAGCTGTTTTTCCTCCAAATGTTCCCACTGAAAAGAACTGGACCCTGTAAAAATTACAACTGTTATCATTTTCAAACTGGAAATGTTGGTTACTCTTCCAGCAGGAGCTGTTTTTCCTCCAAATGTTCCCACTGAAAAGAACTGGACCCTGTAAAAATTACAACTGTTATCATTTTCAAACTGGAAATGTTGGTTACTCTTCCAGCAGGAGCTGTTTTTCCTCCAAATGTTCCCACTGAAAAGAACTGGACCCTGTAAAAATTACAACTGTTATCATTTTCAAACTGGAAATGTTGGTTACTCTTCCAGCAGGAGCTGTTTTTCCTCCAAATGTTCCCACTGAAAAGAACTGGACCCTGTAAAAATTACAACTGTTATCATTTTCAAACTGGAAATGTTGGTTACTCTTCCAGCAGGAGCTGTTTTTCCTCCAAATGTTCCCACTGAAAAGAACTGGACCCTGTAAAAATTACAACTGTTATCATTTTCAAACTGGAAATGTTGGTTACTCTTCCAGCAGGAGCTGTTTTTCCTCCAAATGTTCCCACTGAAAAGAACTGGACCCTGTAAAAATTACAACTGTTATCATTTTCAAACTGGAAATGTTGGTTACTCTTCCAGCAGGAGCTGTTTTTCCTCCAAATGTTCCCACTGAAAAGAACTGGACCCTGTAAAAATTACAACTGTTATCATTTTCAAACTGGAAATGTTGGTTACTCTTCCAGCAGGAGCTGTTTTTCCTCCAAATGTTCCCACTGAAAAGAACTGGACCCTGTAAAAATTACAACTGTTATCATTTTCAAACTGGAAATGTTGGTTACTCTTCCAGCAGGAGCTGTTTTTCCTCCAAATGTTCCCACTGAAAAGAACTGGACCCTGTAAAAATTACAACTGTTATCATTTTCAAACTGGAAATGTTGGTTACTCTTCCAGCAGGAGCTGTTTTTCCTCCAAATGTTCCCACTGAAAAGAACTGGACCCTGTAAAAATTACAACTGTTATCATTTTCAAACTGGAAATGTTGGTTACTCTTCCAGCAGGAGCTGTTTTTCCTCCAAATGTTCCCACTGAAAAGAACTGGACCCTGTAAAAATTACAACTGTTATCATTTTCAAACTGGAAATGTTGGTTACTCTTCCAGCAGGAGCTGTTTTTCCTCCAAATGTTCCCACTGAAAAGAACTGGACCCTGTAAAAATTACAACTGTTATCATTTTCAAACTGGAAATGTTGGTTACTCTTCCAGCAGGAGCTGTTTTTCCTCCAAATGTTCCCACTGAAAAGAACTGGACCCTGTAAAAATTACAACTGTTATCATTTTCAAACTGGAAATGTTGGTTACTCTTCCAGCAGGAGCTGTTTTTCCTCCAAATGTTCCCACTGAAAAGAACTGGACCCTGTAAAAATTACAACTGTTATCATTTTCAAACTGGAAATGTTGGTTACTCTTCCAGCAGGAGCTGTTTTTCCTCCAAATGTTCCCACTGAAAAGAACTGGACCCTGTAAAAATTACAACTGTTATCATTTTCAAACTGGAAATGTTGGTTACTCTTCCAGCAGGAGCTGTTTTTCCTCCAAATGTTCCCACTGAAAAGAACTGGACCCTGTAAAAATTACAACTGTTATCATTTTCAAACTGGAAATGTTGGTTACTCTTCCAGCAGGAGCTGTTTTTCCTCCAAATGTTCCCACTGAAAAGAACTGGACCCTGTAAAAATTACAACTGTTATCATTTTCAAACTGGAAATGTTGGTTACTCTTCCAGCAGGAGCTGTTTTTCCTCCAAATGTTCCCACTGAAAAGAACTGGACCCTGTAAAAATTACAACTGTTATCATTTTCAAACTGGAAATGTTGGTTACTCTTCCAGCAGGAGCTGTTTTTCCTCCAAATGTTCCCACTGAAAAGAACTGGACCCTGTAAAAATTACAACTGTTATCATTTTCAAACTGGAAATGTTGGTTACTCTTCCAGCAGGAGCTGTTTTTCCTCCAAATGTTCCCACTGAAAAGAACTGGACCCTGTAAAAATTACAACTGTTATCATTTTCAAACTGGAAATGTTGGTTACTCTTCCAGCAGGAGCTGTTTTTCCTCCAAATGTTCCCACTGAAAAGAACTGGACCCTGTAAAAATTACAACTGTTATCATTTTCAAACTGGAAATGTTGGTTACTCTTCCAGCAGGAGCTGTTTTTCCTCCAAATGTTCCCACTGAAAAGAACTGGACCCTGTAAAAATTACAACTGTTATCATTTTCAAACTGGAAATGTTGGTTACTCTTCCAGCAGGAGCTGTTTTTCCTCCAAATGTTCCCACTGAAAAGAACTGGACCCTGTAAAAATTACAACTGTTATCATTTTCAAACTGGAAATGTTGGTTACTCTTCCAGCAGGAGCTGTTTTTCCTCCAAATGTTCCCACTGAAAAGAACTGGACCCTGTAAAAATTACAACTGTTATCATTTTCAAACTGGAAATGTTGGTTACTCTTCCAGCAGGAGCTGTTTTTCCTCCAAATGTTCCCACTGAAAAGAACTGGACCCTGTAAAAATTACAACTGTTATCATTTTCAAACTGGAAATGTTGGTTACTCTTCCAGCAGGAGCTGTTTTTCCTCCAAATGTTCCCACTGAAAAGAACTGGACCCTGTAAAAATTACAACTGTTATCATTTTCAAACTGGAAATGTTGGTTACTCTTCCAGCAGGAGCTGTTTTTCCTCCAAATGTTCCCACTGAAAAGAACTGGACCCTGTAAAAATTACAACTGTTATCATTTTCAAACTGGAAATGTTGGTTACTCTTCCAGCAGGAGCTGTTTTTCCTCCAAATGTTCCCACTGAAAAGAACTGGACCCTGTAAAAATTACAACTGTTATCATTTTCAAACTGGAAATGTTGGTTACTCTTCCAGCAGGAGCTGTTTTTCCTCCAAATGTTCCCACTGAAAAGAACTGGACCCTGTAAAAATTACAACTGTTATCATTTTCAAACTGGAAATGTTGGTTACTCTTCCAGCAGGAGCTGTTTTTCCTCCAAATGTTCCCACTGAAAAGAACTGGACCCTGTAAAAATTACAACTGTTATCATTTTCAAACTGGAAATGTTGGTTACTCTTCCAGCAGGAGCTGTTTTTCCTCCAAATGTTCCCACTGAAAAGAACTGGACCCTGTAAAAATTACAACTGTTATCATTTTCAAACTGGAAATGTTGGTTACTCTTCCAGCAGGAGCTGTTTTTCCTCCAAATGTTCCCACTGAAAAGAACTGGACCCTGTAAAAATTACAACTGTTATCATTTTCAAACTGGAAATGTTGGTTACTCTTCCAGCAGGAGCTGTTTTTCCTCCAAATGTTCCCACTGAAAAGAACTGGACCCTGTAAAAATTACAACTGTTATCATTTTCAAACTGGAAATGTTGGTTACTCTTCCAGCAGGAGCTGTTTTTCCTCCAAATGTTCCCACTGAAAAGAACTGGACCCTGTAAAAATTACAACTGTTATCATTTTCAAACTGGAAATGTTGGTTACTCTTCCAGCAGGAGCTGTTTTTCCTCCAAATGTTCCCACTGAAAAGAACTGGACCCTGTAAAAATTACAACTGTTATCATTTTCAAACTGGAAATGTTGGTTACTCTTCCAGCAGGAGCTGTTTTTCCTCCAAATGTTCCCACTGAAAAGAACTGGACCCTGTAAAAATTACAACTGTTATCATTTTCAAACTGGAAATGTTGGTTACTCTTCCAGCAGGAGCTGTTTTTCCTCCAAATGTTCCCACTGAAAAGAACTGGACCCTGTAAAAATTACAACTGTTATCATTTTCAAACTGGAAATGTTGGTTACTCTTCCAGCAGGAGCTGTTTTTCCTCCAAATGTTCCCACTGAAAAGAACTGGACCCTGTAAAAATTACAACTGTTATCATTTTCAAACTGGAAATGTTGGTTACTCTTCCAGCAGGAGCTGTTTTTCCTCCAAATGTTCCCACTGAAAAGAACTGGACCCTGTAAAAATTACAACTGTTATCATTTTCAAACTGGAAATGTTGGTTACTCTTCCAGCAGGAGCTGTTTTTCCTCCAAATGTTCCCACTGAAAAGAACTGGACCCTGTAAAAATTACAACTGTTATCATTTTCAAACTGGAAATGTTGGTTACTCTTCCAGCAGGAGCTGTTTTTCCTCCAAATGTTCCCACTGAAAAGAACTGGACCCTGTAAAAATTACAACTGTTATCATTTTCAAACTGGAAATGTTGGTTACTCTTCCAGCAGGAGCTGTTTTTCCTCCAAATGTTCCCACTGAAAAGAACTGGACCCTGTAAAAATTACAACTGTTATCATTTTCAAACTGGAAATGTTGGTTACTCTTCCAGCAGGAGCTGTTTTTCCTCCAAATGTTCCCACTGAAAAGAACTGGACCCTGTAAAAATTACAACTGTTATCATTTTCAAACTGGAAATGTTGGTTACTCTTCCAGCAGGAGCTGTTTTTCCTCCAAATGTTCCCACTGAAAAGAACTGGACCCTGTAAAAATTACAACTGTTATCATTTTCAAACTGGAAATGTTGGTTACTCTTCCAGCAGGAGCTGTTTTTCCTCCAAATGTTCCCACTGAAAAGAACTGGACCCTGTAAAAATTACAACTGTTATCATTTTCAAACTGGAAATGTTGGTTACTCTTCCAGCAGGAGCTGTTTTTCCTCCAAATGTTCCCACTGAAAAGAACTGGACCCTGTAAAAATTACAACTGTTATCATTTTCAAACTGGAAATGTTGGTTACTCTTCCAGCAGGAGCTGTTTTTCCTCCAAATGTTCCCACTGAAAAGAACTGGACCCTGTAAAAATTACAACTGTTATCATTTTCAAACTGGAAATGTTGGTTACTCTTCCAGCAGGAGCTGTTTTTCCTCCAAATGTTCCCACTGAAAAGAACTGGACCCTGTAAAAATTACAACTGTTATCATTTTCAAACTGGAAATGTTGGTTACTCTTCCAGCAGGAGCTGTTTTTCCTCCAAATGTTCCCACTGAAAAGAACTGGACCCTGTAAAAATTACAACTGTTATCATTTTCAAACTGGAAATGTTGGTTACTCTTCCAGCAGGAGCTGTTTTTCCTCCAAATGTTCCCACTGAAAAGAACTGGACCCTGTAAAAATTACAACTGTTATCATTTTCAAACTGGAAATGTTGGTTACTCTTCCAGCAGGAGCTGTTTTTCCTCCAAATGTTCCCACTGAAAAGAACTGGACCCTGTAAAAATTACAACTGTTATCATTTTCAAACTGGAAATGTTGGTTACTCTTCCAGCAGGAGCTGTTTTTCCTCCAAATGTTCCCACTGAAAAGAACTGGACCCTGTAAAAATTACAACTGTTATCATTTTCAAACTGGAAATGTTGGTTACTCTTCCAGCAGGAGCTGTTTTTCCTCCAAATGTTCCCACTGAAAAGAACTGGACCCTGTAAAAATTACAACTGTTATCATTTTCAAACTGGAAATGTTGGTTACTCTTCCAGCAGGAGCTGTTTTTCCTCCAAATGTTCCCACTGAAAAGAACTGGACCCTGTAAAAATTACAACTGTTATCATTTTCAAACTGGAAATGTTGGTTACTCTTCCAGCAGGAGCTGTTTTTCCTCCAAATGTTCCCACTGAAAAGAACTGGACCCTGTAAAAATTACAACTGTTATCATTTTCAAACTGGAAATGTTGGTTACTCTTCCAGCAGGAGCTGTTTTTCCTCCAAATGTTCCCACTGAAAAGAACTGGACCCTGTAAAAATTACAACTGTTATCATTTTCAAACTGGAAATGTTGGTTACTCTTCCAGCAGGAGCTGTTTTTCCTCCAAATGTTCCCACTGAAAAGAACTGGACCCTGTAAAAATTACAACTGTTATCATTTTCAAACTGGAAATGTTGGTTACTCTTCCAGCAGGAGCTGTTTTTCCTCCAAATGTTCCCACTGAAAAGAACTGGACCCTGTAAAAATTACAACTGTTATCATTTTCAAACTGGAAATGTTGGTTACTCTTCCAGCAGGAGCTGTTTTTCCTCCAAATGTTCCCACTGAAAAGAACTGGACCCTGTAAAAATTACAACTGTTATCATTTTCAAACTGGAAATGTTGGTTACTCTTCCAGCAGGAGCTGTTTTTCCTCCAAATGTTCCCACTGAAAAGAACTGGACCCTGTAAAAATTACAACTGTTATCATTTTCAAACTGGAAATGTTGGTTACTCTTCCAGCAGGAGCTGTTTTTCCTCCAAATGTTCCCACTGAAAAGAACTGGACCCTGTAAAAATTACAACTGTTATCATTTTCAAACTGGAAATGTTGGTTACTCTTCCAGCAGGAGCTGTTTTTCCTCCAAATGTTCCCACTGAAAAGAACTGGACCCTGTAAAAATTACAACTGTTATCATTTTCAAACTGGAAATGTTGGTTACTCTTCCAGCAGGAGCTGTTTTTCCTCCAAATGTTCCCACTGAAAAGAACTGGACCCTGTAAAAATTACAACTGTTATCATTTTCAAACTGGAAATGTTGGTTACTCTTCCAGCAGGAGCTGTTTTTCCTCCAAATGTTCCCACTGAAAAGAACTGGACCCTGTAAAAATTACAACTGTTATCATTTTCAAACTGGAAATGTTGGTTACTCTTCCAGCAGGAGCTGTTTTTCCTCCAAATGTTCCCACTGAAAAGAACTGGACCCTGTAAAAATTACAACTGTTATCATTTTCAAACTGGAAATGTTGGTTACTCTTCCAGCAGGAGCTGTTTTTCCTCCAAATGTTCCCACTGAAAAGAACTGGACCCTGTAAAAATTACAACTGTTATCATTTTCAAACTGGAAATGTTGGTTACTCTTCCAGCAGGAGCTGTTTTTCCTCCAAATGTTCCCACTGAAAAGAACTGGACCCTGTAAAAATTACAACTGTTATCATTTTCAAACTGGAAATGTTGGTTACTCTTCCAGCAGGAGCTGTTTTTCCTCCAAATGTTCCCACTGAAAAGAACTGGACCCTGTAAAAATTACAACTGTTATCATTTTCAAACTGGAAATGTTGGTTACTCTTCCAGCAGGAGCTGTTTTTCCTCCAAATGTTCCCACTGAAAAGAACTGGACCCTGTAAAAATTACAACTGTTATCATTTTCAAACTGGAAATGTTGGTTACTCTTCCAGCAGGAGCTGTTTTTCCTCCAAATGTTCCCACTGAAAAGAACTGGACCCTGTAAAAATTACAACTGTTATCATTTTCAAACTGGAAATGTTGGTTACTCTTCCAGCAGGAGCTGTTTTTCCTCCAAATGTTCCCACTGAAAAGAACTGGACCCTGTAAAAATTACAACTGTTATCATTTTCAAACTGGAAATGTTGGTTACTCTTCCAGCAGGAGCTGTTTTTCCTCCAAATGTTCCCACTGAAAAGAACTGGACCCTGTAAAAATTACAACTGTTATCATTTTCAAACTGGAAATGTTGGTTACTCTTCCAGCAGGAGCTGTTTTTCCTCCAAATGTTCCCACTGAAAAGAACTGGACCCTGTAAAAATTACAACTGTTATCATTTTCAAACTGGAAATGTTGGTTACTCTTCCAGCAGGAGCTGTTTTTCCTCCAAATGTTCCCACTGAAAAGAACTGGACCCTGTAAAAATTACAACTGTTATCATTTTCAAACTGGAAATGTTGGTTACTCTTCCAGCAGGAGCTGTTTTTCCTCCAAATGTTCCCACTGAAAAGAACTGGACCCTGTAAAAATTACAACTGTTATCATTTTCAAACTGGAAATGTTGGTTACTCTTCCAGCAGGAGCTGTTTTTCCTCCAAATGTTCCCACTGAAAAGAACTGGACCCTGTAAAAATTACAACTGTTATCATTTTCAAACTGGAAATGTTGGTTACTCTTCCAGCAGGAGCTGTTTTTCCTCCAAATGTTCCCACTGAAAAGAACTGGACCCTGTAAAAATTACAACTGTTATCATTTTCAAACTGGAAATGTTGGTTACTCTTCCAGCAGGAGCTGTTTTTCCTCCAAATGTTCCCACTGAAAAGAACTGGACCCTGTAAAAATTACAACTGTTATCATTTTCAAACTGGAAATGTTGGTTACTCTTCCAGCAGGAGCTGTTTTTCCTCCAAATGTTCCCACTGAAAAGAACTGGACCCTGTAAAAATTACAACTGTTATCATTTTCAAACTGGAAATGTTGGTTACTCTTCCAGCAGGAGCTGTTTTTCCTCCAAATGTTCCCACTGAAAAGAACTGGACCCTGTAAAAATTACAACTGTTATCATTTTCAAACTGGAAATGTTGGTTACTCTTCCAGCAGGAGCTGTTTTTCCTCCAAATGTTCCCACTGAAAAGAACTGGACCCTGTAAAAATTACAACTGTTATCATTTTCAAACTGGAAATGTTGGTTACTCTTCCAGCAGGAGCTGTTTTTCCTCCAAATGTTCCCACTGAAAAGAACTGGACCCTGTAAAAATTACAACTGTTATCATTTTCAAACTGGAAATGTTGGTTACTCTTCCAGCAGGAGCTGTTTTTCCTCCAAATGTTCCCACTGAAAAGAACTGGACCCTGTAAAAATTACAACTGTTATCATTTTCAAACTGGAAATGTTGGTTACTCTTCCAGCAGGAGCTGTTTTTCCTCCAAATGTTCCCACTGAAAAGAACTGGACCCTGTAAAAATTACAACTGTTATCATTTTCAAACTGGAAATGTTGGTTACTCTTCCAGCAGGAGCTGTTTTTCCTCCAAATGTTCCCACTGAAAAGAACTGGACCCTGTAAAAATTACAACTGTTATCATTTTCAAACTGGAAATGTTGGTTACTCTTCCAGCAGGAGCTGTTTTTCCTCCAAATGTTCCCACTGAAAAGAACTGGACCCTGTAAAAATTACAACTGTTATCATTTTCAAACTGGAAATGTTGGTTACTCTTCCAGCAGGAGCTGTTTTTCCTCCAAATGTTCCCACTGAAAAGAACTGGACCCTGTAAAAATTACAACTGTTATCATTTTCAAACTGGAAATGTTGGTTACTCTTCCAGCAGGAGCTGTTTTTCCTCCAAATGTTCCCACTGAAAAGAACTGGACCCTGTAAAAATTACAACTGTTATCATTTTCAAACTGGAAATGTTGGTTACTCTTCCAGCAGGAGCTGTTTTTCCTCCAAATGTTCCCACTGAAAAGAACTGGACCCTGTAAAAATTACAACTGTTATCATTTTCAAACTGGAAATGTTGGTTACTCTTCCAGCAGGAGCTGTTTTTCCTCCAAATGTTCCCACTGAAAAGAACTGGACCCTGTAAAAATTACAACTGTTATCATTTTCAAACTGGAAATGTTGGTTACTCTTCCAGCAGGAGCTGTTTTTCCTCCAAATGTTCCCACTGAAAAGAACTGGACCCTGTAAAAATTACAACTGTTATCATTTTCAAACTGGAAATGTTGGTTACTCTTCCAGCAGGAGCTGTTTTTCCTCCAAATGTTCCCACTGAAAAGAACTGGACCCTGTAAAAATTACAACTGTTATCATTTTCAAACTGGAAATGTTGGTTACTCTTCCAGCAGGAGCTGTTTTTCCTCCAAATGTTCCCACTGAAAAGAACTGGACCCTGTAAAAATTACAACTGTTATCATTTTCAAACTGGAAATGTTGGTTACTCTTCCAGCAGGAGCTGTTTTTCCTCCAAATGTTCCCACTGAAAAGAACTGGACCCTGTAAAAATTACAACTGTTATCATTTTCAAACTGGAAATGTTGGTTACTCTTCCAGCAGGAGCTGTTTTTCCTCCAAATGTTCCCACTGAAAAGAACTGGACCCTGTAAAAATTACAACTGTTATCATTTTCAAACTGGAAATGTTGGTTACTCTTCCAGCAGGAGCTGTTTTTCCTCCAAATGTTCCCACTGAAAAGAACTGGACCCTGTAAAAATTACAACTGTTATCATTTTCAAACTGGAAATGTTGGTTACTCTTCCAGCAGGAGCTGTTTTTCCTCCAAATGTTCCCACTGAAAAGAACTGGACCCTGTAAAAATTACAACTGTTATCATTTTCAAACTGGAAATGTTGGTTACTCTTCCAGCAGGAGCTGTTTTTCCTCCAAATGTTCCCACTGAAAAGAACTGGACCCTGTAAAAATTACAACTGTTATCATTTTCAAACTGGAAATGTTGGTTACTCTTCCAGCAGGAGCTGTTTTTCCTCCAAATGTTCCCACTGAAAAGAACTGGACCCTGTAAAAATTACAACTGTTATCATTTTCAAACTGGAAATGTTGGTTACTCTTCCAGCAGGAGCTGTTTTTCCTCCAAATGTTCCCACTGAAAAGAACTGGACCCTGTAAAAATTACAACTGTTATCATTTTCAAACTGGAAATGTTGGTTACTCTTCCAGCAGGAGCTGTTTTTCCTCCAAATGTTCCCACTGAAAAGAACTGGACCCTGTAAAAATTACAACTGTTATCATTTTCAAACTGGAAATGTTGGTTACTCTTCCAGCAGGAGCTGTTTTTCCTCCAAATGTTCCCACTGAAAAGAACTGGACCCTGTAAAAATTACAACTGTTATCATTTTCAAACTGGAAATGTTGGTTACTCTTCCAGCAGGAGCTGTTTTTCCTCCAAATGTTCCCACTGAAAAGAACTGGACCCTGTAAAAATTACAACTGTTATCATTTTCAAACTGGAAATGTTGGTTACTCTTCCAGCAGGAGCTGTTTTTCCTCCAAATGTTCCCACTGAAAAGAACTGGACCCTGTAAAAATTACAACTGTTATCATTTTCAAACTGGAAATGTTGGTTACTCTTCCAGCAGGAGCTGTTTTTCCTCCAAATGTTCCCACTGAAAAGAACTGGACCCTGTAAAAATTACAACTGTTATCATTTTCAAACTGGAAATGTTGGTTACTCTTCCAGCAGGAGCTGTTTTTCCTCCAAATGTTCCCACTGAAAAGAACTGGACCCTGTAAAAATTACAACTGTTATCATTTTCAAACTGGAAATGTTGGTTACTCTTCCAGCAGGAGCTGTTTTTCCTCCAAATGTTCCCACTGAAAAGAACTGGACCCTGTAAAAATTACAACTGTTATCATTTTCAAACTGGAAATGTTGGTTACTCTTCCAGCAGGAGCTGTTTTTCCTCCAAATGTTCCCACTGAAAAGAACTGGACCCTGTAAAAATTACAACTGTTATCATTTTCAAACTGGAAATGTTGGTTACTCTTCCAGCAGGAGCTGTTTTTCCTCCAAATGTTCCCACTGAAAAGAACTGGACCCTGTAAAAATTACAACTGTTATCATTTTCAAACTGGAAATGTTGGTTACTCTTCCAGCAGGAGCTGTTTTTCCTCCAAATGTTCCCACTGAAAAGAACTGGACCCTGTAAAAATTACAACTGTTATCATTTTCAAACTGGAAATGTTGGTTACTCTTCCAGCAGGAGCTGTTTTTCCTCCAAATGTTCCCACTGAAAAGAACTGGACCCTGTAAAAATTACAACTGTTATCATTTTCAAACTGGAAATGTTGGTTACTCTTCCAGCAGGAGCTGTTTTTCCTCCAAATGTTCCCACTGAAAAGAACTGGACCCTGTAAAAATTACAACTGTTATCATTTTCAAACTGGAAATGTTGGTTACTCTTCCAGCAGGAGCTGTTTTTCCTCCAAATGTTCCCACTGAAAAGAACTGGACCCTGTAAAAATTACAACTGTTATCATTTTCAAACTGGAAATGTTGGTTACTCTTCCAGCAGGAGCTGTTTTTCCTCCAAATGTTCCCACTGAAAAGAACTGGACCCTGTAAAAATTACAACTGTTATCATTTTCAAACTGGAAATGTTGGTTACTCTTCCAGCAGGAGCTGTTTTTCCTCCAAATGTTCCCACTGAAAAGAACTGGACCCTGTAAAAATTACAACTGTTATCATTTTCAAACTGGAAATGTTGGTTACTCTTCCAGCAGGAGCTGTTTTTCCTCCAAATGTTCCCACTGAAAAGAACTGGACCCTGTAAAAATTACAACTGTTATCATTTTCAAACTGGAAATGTTGGTTACTCTTCCAGCAGGAGCTGTTTTTCCTCCAAATGTTCCCACTGAAAAGAACTGGACCCTGTAAAAATTACAACTGTTATCATTTTCAAACTGGAAATGTTGGTTACTCTTCCAGCAGGAGCTGTTTTTCCTCCAAATGTTCCCACTGAAAAGAACTGGACCCTGTAAAAATTACAACTGTTATCATTTTCAAACTGGAAATGTTGGTTACTCTTCCAGCAGGAGCTGTTTTTCCTCCAAATGTTCCCACTGAAAAGAACTGGACCCTGTAAAAATTACAACTGTTATCATTTTCAAACTGGAAATGTTGGTTACTCTTCCAGCAGGAGCTGTTTTTCCTCCAAATGTTCCCACTGAAAAGAACTGGACCCTGTAAAAATTACAACTGTTATCATTTTCAAACTGGAAATGTTGGTTACTCTTCCAGCAGGAGCTGTTTTTCCTCCAAATGTTCCCACTGAAAAGAACTGGACCCTGTAAAAATTACAACTGTTATCATTTTCAAACTGGAAATGTTGGTTACTCTTCCAGCAGGAGCTGTTTTTCCTCCAAATGTTCCCACTGAAAAGAACTGGACCCTGTAAAAATTACAACTGTTATCATTTTCAAACTGGAAATGTTGGTTACTCTTCCAGCAGGAGCTGTTTTTCCTCCAAATGTTCCCACTGAAAAGAACTGGACCCTGTAAAAATTACAACTGTTATCATTTTCAAACTGGAAATGTTGGTTACTCTTCCAGCAGGAGCTGTTTTTCCTCCAAATGTTCCCACTGAAAAGAACTGGACCCTGTAAAAATTACAACTGTTATCATTTTCAAACTGGAAATGTTGGTTACTCTTCCAGCAGGAGCTGTTTTTCCTCCAAATGTTCCCACTGAAAAGAACTGGACCCTGTAAAAATTACAACTGTTATCATTTTCAAACTGGAAATGTTGGTTACTCTTCCAGCAGGAGCTGTTTTTCCTCCAAATGTTCCCACTGAAAAGAACTGGACCCTGTAAAAATTACAACTGTTATCATTTTCAAACTGGAAATGTTGGTTACTCTTCCAGCAGGAGCTGTTTTTCCTCCAAATGTTCCCACTGAAAAGAACTGGACCCTGTAAAAATTACAACTGTTATCATTTTCAAACTGGAAATGTTGGTTACTCTTCCAGCAGGAGCTGTTTTTCCTCCAAATGTTCCCACTGAAAAGAACTGGACCCTGTAAAAATTACAACTGTTATCATTTTCAAACTGGAAATGTTGGTTACTCTTCCAGCAGGAGCTGTTTTTCCTCCAAATGTTCCCACTGAAAAGAACTGGACCCTGTAAAAATTACAACTGTTATCATTTTCAAACTGGAAATGTTGGTTACTCTTCCAGCAGGAGCTGTTTTTCCTCCAAATGTTCCCACTGAAAAGAACTGGACCCTGTAAAAATTACAACTGTTATCATTTTCAAACTGGAAATGTTGGTTACTCTTCCAGCAGGAGCTGTTTTTCCTCCAAATGTTCCCACTGAAAAGAACTGGACCCTGTAAAAATTACAACTGTTATCATTTTCAAACTGGAAATGTTGGTTACTCTTCCAGCAGGAGCTGTTTTTCCTCCAAATGTTCCCACTGAAAAGAACTGGACCCTGTAAAAATTACAACTGTTATCATTTTCAAACTGGAAATGTTGGTTACTCTTCCAGCAGGAGCTGTTTTTCCTCCAAATGTTCCCACTGAAAAGAACTGGACCCTGTAAAAATTACAACTGTTATCATTTTCAAACTGGAAATGTTGGTTACTCTTCCAGCAGGAGCTGTTTTTCCTCCAAATGTTCCCACTGAAAAGAACTGGACCCTGTAAAAATTACAACTGTTATCATTTTCAAACTGGAAATGTTGGTTACTCTTCCAGCAGGAGCTGTTTTTCCTCCAAATGTTCCCACTGAAAAGAACTGGACCCTGTAAAAATTACAACTGTTATCATTTTCAAACTGGAAATGTTGGTTACTCTTCCAGCAGGAGCTGTTTTTCCTCCAAATGTTCCCACTGAAAAGAACTGGACCCTGTAAAAATTACAACTGTTATCATTTTCAAACTGGAAATGTTGGTTACTCTTCCAGCAGGAGCTGTTTTTCCTCCAAATGTTCCCACTGAAAAGAACTGGACCCTGTAAAAATTACAACTGTTATCATTTTCAAACTGGAAATGTTGGTTACTCTTCCAGCAGGAGCTGTTTTTCCTCCAAATGTTCCCACTGAAAAGAACTGGACCCTGTAAAAATTACAACTGTTATCATTTTCAAACTGGAAATGTTGGTTACTCTTCCAGCAGGAGCTGTTTTTCCTCCAAATGTTCCCACTGAAAAGAACTGGACCCTGTAAAAATTACAACTGTTATCATTTTCAAACTGGAAATGTTGGTTACTCTTCCAGCAGGAGCTGTTTTTCCTCCAAATGTTCCCACTGAAAAGAACTGGACCCTGTAAAAATTACAACTGTTATCATTTTCAAACTGGAAATGTTGGTTACTCTTCCAGCAGGAGCTGTTTTTCCTCCAAATGTTCCCACTGAAAAGAACTGGACCCTGTAAAAATTACAACTGTTATCATTTTCAAACTGGAAATGTTGGTTACTCTTCCAGCAGGAGCTGTTTTTCCTCCAAATGTTCCCACTGAAAAGAACTGGACCCTGTAAAAATTACAACTGTTATCATTTTCAAACTGGAAATGTTGGTTACTCTTCCAGCAGGAGCTGTTTTTCCTCCAAATGTTCCCACTGAAAAGAACTGGACCCTGTAAAAATTACAACTGTTATCATTTTCAAACTGGAAATGTTGGTTACTCTTCCAGCAGGAGCTGTTTTTCCTCCAAATGTTCCCACTGAAAAGAACTGGACCCTGTAAAAATTACAACTGTTATCATTTTCAAACTGGAAATGTTGGTTACTCTTCCAGCAGGAGCTGTTTTTCCTCCAAATGTTCCCACTGAAAAGAACTGGACCCTGTAAAAATTACAACTGTTATCATTTTCAAACTGGAAATGTTGGTTACTCTTCCAGCAGGAGCTGTTTTTCCTCCAAATGTTCCCACTGAAAAGAACTGGACCCTGTAAAAATTACAACTGTTATCATTTTCAAACTGGAAATGTTGGTTACTCTTCCAGCAGGAGCTGTTTTTCCTCCAAATGTTCCCACTGAAAAGAACTGGACCCTGTAAAAATTACAACTGTTATCATTTTCAAACTGGAAATGTTGGTTACTCTTCCAGCAGGAGCTGTTTTTCCTCCAAATGTTCCCACTGAAAAGAACTGGACCCTGTAAAAATTACAACTGTTATCATTTTCAAACTGGAAATGTTGGTTACTCTTCCAGCAGGAGCTGTTTTTCCTCCAAATGTTCCCACTGAAAAGAACTGGACCCTGTAAAAATTACAACTGTTATCATTTTCAAACTGGAAATGTTGGTTACTCTTCCAGCAGGAGCTGTTTTTCCTCCAAATGTTCCCACTGAAAAGAACTGGACCCTGTAAAAATTACAACTGTTATCATTTTCAAACTGGAAATGTTGGTTACTCTTCCAGCAGGAGCTGTTTTTCCTCCAAATGTTCCCACTGAAAAGAACTGGACCCTGTAAAAATTACAACTGTTATCATTTTCAAACTGGAAATGTTGGTTACTCTTCCAGCAGGAGCTGTTTTTCCTCCAAATGTTCCCACTGAAAAGAACTGGACCCTGTAAAAATTACAACTGTTATCATTTTCAAACTGGAAATGTTGGTTACTCTTCCAGCAGGAGCTGTTTTTCCTCCAAATGTTCCCACTGAAAAGAACTGGACCCTGTAAAAATTACAACTGTTATCATTTTCAAACTGGAAATGTTGGTTACTCTTCCAGCAGGAGCTGTTTTTCCTCCAAATGTTCCCACTGAAAAGAACTGGACCCTGTAAAAATTACAACTGTTATCATTTTCAAACTGGAAATGTTGGTTACTCTTCCAGCAGGAGCTGTTTTTCCTCCAAATGTTCCCACTGAAAAGAACTGGACCCTGTAAAAATTACAACTGTTATCATTTTCAAACTGGAAATGTTGGTTACTCTTCCAGCAGGAGCTGTTTTTCCTCCAAATGTTCCCACTGAAAAGAACTGGACCCTGTAAAAATTACAACTGTTATCATTTTCAAACTGGAAATGTTGGTTACTCTTCCAGCAGGAGCTGTTTTTCCTCCAAATGTTCCCACTGAAAAGAACTGGACCCTGTAAAAATTACAACTGTTATCATTTTCAAACTGGAAATGTTGGTTACTCTTCCAGCAGGAGCTGTTTTTCCTCCAAATGTTCCCACTGAAAAGAACTGGACCCTGTAAAAATTACAACTGTTATCATTTTCAAACTGGAAATGTTGGTTACTCTTCCAGCAGGAGCTGTTTTTCCTCCAAATGTTCCCACTGAAAAGAACTGGACCCTGTAAAAATTACAACTGTTATCATTTTCAAACTGGAAATGTTGGTTACTCTTCCAGCAGGAGCTGTTTTTCCTCCAAATGTTCCCACTGAAAAGAACTGGACCCTGTAAAAATTACAACTGTTATCATTTTCAAACTGGAAATGTTGGTTACTCTTCCAGCAGGAGCTGTTTTTCCTCCAAATGTTCCCACTGAAAAGAACTGGACCCTGTAAAAATTACAACTGTTATCATTTTCAAACTGGAAATGTTGGTTACTCTTCCAGCAGGAGCTGTTTTTCCTCCAAATGTTCCCACTGAAAAGAACTGGACCCTGTAAAAATTACAACTGTTATCATTTTCAAACTGGAAATGTTGGTTACTCTTCCAGCAGGAGCTGTTTTTCCTCCAAATGTTCCCACTGAAAAGAACTGGACCCTGTAAAAATTACAACTGTTATCATTTTCAAACTGGAAATGTTGGTTACTCTTCCAGCAGGAGCTGTTTTTCCTCCAAATGTTCCCACTGAAAAGAACTGGACCCTGTAAAAATTACAACTGTTATCATTTTCAAACTGGAAATGTTGGTTACTCTTCCAGCAGGAGCTGTTTTTCCTCCAAATGTTCCCACTGAAAAGAACTGGACCCTGTAAAAATTACAACTGTTATCATTTTCAAACTGGAAATGTTGGTTACTCTTCCAGCAGGAGCTGTTTTTCCTCCAAATGTTCCCACTGAAAAGAACTGGACCCTGTAAAAATTACAACTGTTATCATTTTCAAACTGGAAATGTTGGTTACTCTTCCAGCAGGAGCTGTTTTTCCTCCAAATGTTCCCACTGAAAAGAACTGGACCCTGTAAAAATTACAACTGTTATCATTTTCAAACTGGAAATGTTGGTTACTCTTCCAGCAGGAGCTGTTTTTCCTCCAAATGTTCCCACTGAAAAGAACTGGACCCTGTAAAAATTACAACTGTTATCATTTTCAAACTGGAAATGTTGGTTACTCTTCCAGCAGGAGCTGTTTTTCCTCCAAATGTTCCCACTGAAAAGAACTGGACCCTGTAAAAATTACAACTGTTATCATTTTCAAACTGGAAATGTTGGTTACTCTTCCAGCAGGAGCTGTTTTTCCTCCAAATGTTCCCACTGAAAAGAACTGGACCCTGTAAAAATTACAACTGTTATCATTTTCAAACTGGAAATGTTGGTTACTCTTCCAGCAGGAGCTGTTTTTCCTCCAAATGTTCCCACTGAAAAGAACTGGACCCTGTAAAAATTACAACTGTTATCATTTTCAAACTGGAAATGTTGGTTACTCTTCCAGCAGGAGCTGTTTTTCCTCCAAATGTTCCCACTGAAAAGAACTGGACCCTGTAAAAATTACAACTGTTATCATTTTCAAACTGGAAATGTTGGTTACTCTTCCAGCAGGAGCTGTTTTTCCTCCAAATGTTCCCACTGAAAAGAACTGGACCCTGTAAAAATTACAACTGTTATCATTTTCAAACTGGAAATGTTGGTTACTCTTCCAGCAGGAGCTGTTTTTCCTCCAAATGTTCCCACTGAAAAGAACTGGACCCTGTAAAAATTACAACTGTTATCATTTTCAAACTGGAAATGTTGGTTACTCTTCCAGCAGGAGCCTGTTTTTCCTCCAAATGTTCCCACTGAAAAGAACTGGACCCTGTAAAAATTACAACTGTTATCATTTTCAAACTGGAAATGTTGGTTACTCTTCCAGCAGGAGCTGTTTTTTCCTCCAAATGTTCCCACTGAAAAGAACTGGACCCTGTAAAAATTACAACTGTTATCATTTTCAAACTGGAAATGTTGGTTACTCTTCCAGCAGGAGCTGTTTTTCTCCAAATGTTCCCACTGAAAAGAACTGGACCCTGTAAAAATTACAACTGTTATCATTTCAAACTGGAAATGTTGGTTACCTCTTCCAGCAGGAGCTGTTTTTCCTCCAAATGTTCCCACTGAAAAGAACTGGACCCTGTAAAAATTACAACTGTTATCATTTTCAAACTGGAAATGTTGGTTACTCTTCCAGCAGGAGCTGTTTTTCCTCCAAATGTTCCCACTGAAAAGAACTGGACCCCTGTAAAAATTACAACTGTTATCATTTTCAAACTGGAAATGTTGGTTACTCTTTCCAGCAGGAGCTGTTTTTCCTCCAAATGTTCCCACTGAAAAGAACTGGACCCTGTAAAAATTACAACTGTTATCATTTTCAACTGGAAATGTTGGTTACTCTTCCAGCAGGAGCTGTTTTTCTCTCCAAATGTTCCCACTGAAAAGAACTGGACCCTGTAAAAATTACAACTGTTATCATTTTCAAACTGGAAATGTTGGTTACTCTTCCAGCAGGAGCTGTTTTTCCTCCAAATGTTCCCACTGAAAAGAACTGGACCCTGTAAAAATTACAACTGTTATCATTTTCAAACTGGAAATGTTGGTTACTCTTCCAGCAGGAGCTGTTTTTCCTCCAAATGTTCCCACTGAAAAGAACTGGACCCTGTAAAAATTACAACTGTTATCATTTTCAAACTGGAAATGTTGGTTACTCTTCCAGCAGGAGCTGTTTTTCCTCCAAATGTTCCCACTGAAAAGAACTGGACCCTGTAAAAATTACAACTGTTATCATTTTCAAACTGGAAATGTTGGTTACTCTTCCAGCAGGAGCTGTTTTTCCTCCAAATGTTCCCACTGAAAAGAACTGGACCCTGTAAAAATTACAACTGTTATCATTTTCAAACTGGAAATGTTGGTTACTCTTCCAGCAGGAGCTGTTTTTCCTCCAAATGTTTCCCACTGAAAAGAACTGGACCCTGTAAAAATTACAACTGTTATCATTTTCAAACTGGAAATGTTGGTTACTCTTCCAGCAGGAGCTGTTTTTCCTCCAAATGTTCCCACTGAAAAGAACTGGACCCTGTAAAAATTACAACTGTTATCATTTTCAAACTGGAAATGTTGGTTACTCTTCCAGCAGGAGCTGTTTTTCCTCCAAATGTTCCCACTGAAAAGAACTGGACCCTGTAAAAATTACAACTGTTATCATTTTCAAACTGGAAATGTTGGTTACTCTTCCAGCAGGAGCTGTTTTTCCTCCAAATGTTCCCACTGAAAAGAACTGGACCCTGTAAAAATTACAACTGTTATCATTTTCAAACTGGAAATGTTGGTTACTCTTCCAGCAGGAGCTGTTTTTCCTCCAAATGTTCCCACTGAAAAGAACTGGACCCTGTAAAAATTACAACTGTTATCATTTTCAAACTGGAAATGTTGGTTACTCTTCCAGCAGGAGCTGTTTTTCCTCCAAATGTTCCCACTGAAAAGAACTGGACCCTGTAAAAATTACAACTGTTATCATTTTCAAACTGGAAATGTTGGTTACTCTTCCAGCAGGAGCTGTTTTTCCTCCAAATGTTCCCACTGAAAAGAACTGGACCCTGTAAAAATTACAACTGTTATCATTTTCAAACTGGAAATGTTGGTTACTCTTCCAGCAGGAGCTGTTTTTCCTCCAAATGTTCCCACTGAAAAGAACTGGACCCTGTAAAAATTACAACTGTTATCATTTTCAAACTGGAAATGTTGGTTACTCTTCCAGCAGGAGCTGTTTTTCCTCCAAATGTTCCCACTGAAAAGAACTGGACCCTGTAAAAATTACAACTGTTATCATTTTCAAACTGGAAATGTTGGTTACTCTTCCAGCAGGAGCTGTTTTTCCTCCAAATGTTCCCACTGAAAAGAACTGGACCCTGTAAAAATTACAACTGTTATCATTTTCAAACTGGAAATGTTGGTTACTCTTCCAGCAGGAGCTGTTTTTCCTCCAAATGTTCCCACTGAAAAGAACTGGACCCTGTAAAAATTACAACTGTTATCATTTTCAAACTGGAAATGTTGGTTACTCTTCCAGCAGGAGCTGTTTTTCCTCCAAATGTTCCCACTGAAAAGAACTGGACCCTGTAAAAATTACAACTGTTATCATTTTCAAACTGGAAATGTTGGTTACTCTTCCAGCAGGAGCTGTTTTTCCTCCAAATGTTCCCACTGAAAAGAACTGGACCCTGTAAAAATTACAACTGTTATCATTTTCAAACTGGAAATGTTGGTTACTCTTCCAGCAGGAGCTGTTTTTCCTCCAAATGTTCCCACTGAAAAGAACTGGACCCTGTAAAAATTACAACTGTTATCATTTTCAAACTGGAAATGTTGGTTACTCTTCCAGCAGGAGCTGTTTTTCCTCCAAATGTTCCCACTGAAAAGAACTGGACCCTGTAAAAATTACAACTGTTATCATTTTCAAACTGGAAATGTTGGTTACTCTTCCAGCAGGAGCTGTTTTTCCTCCAAATGTTCCCACTGAAAAGAACTGGACCCTGTAAAAATTACAACTGTTATCATTTTCAAACTGGAAATGTTGGTTACTCTTCCAGCAGGAGCTGTTTTTCCTCCAAATGTTCCCACTGAAAAGAACTGGACCCTGTAAAAATTACAACTGTTATCATTTTCAAACTGGAAATGTTGGTTACTCTTCCAGCAGGAGCTGTTTTTCCTCCAAATGTTCCCACTGAAAAGAACTGGACCCTGTAAAAATTACAACTGTTATCATTTTCAAACTGGAAATGTTGGTTACTCTTCCAGCAGGAGCTGTTTTTCCTCCAAATGTTCCCACTGAAAAGAACTGGACCCTGTAAAAATTACAACTGTTATCATTTTCAAACTGGAAATGTTGGTTACTCTTCCAGCAGGAGCTGTTTTTCCTCCAAATGTTCCCACTGAAAAGAACTGGACCCTGTAAAAATTACAACTGTTATCATTTTCAAACTGGAAATGTTGGTTACTCTTCCAGCAGGAGCTGTTTTTCCTCCAAATGTTCCCACTGAAAAGAACTGGACCCTGTAAAAATTACAACTGTTATCATTTTCAAACTGGAAATGTTGGTTACTCTTCCAGCAGGAGCTGTTTTTCCTCCAAATGTTCCCACTGAAAAGAACTGGACCCTGTAAAAATTACAACTGTTATCATTTTCAAACTGGAAATGTTGGTTACTCTTCCAGCAGGAGCTGTTTTTCCTCCAAATGTTCCCACTGAAAAGAACTGGACCCTGTAAAAATTACAACTGTTATCATTTTCAAACTGGAAATGTTGGTTACTCTTCCAGCAGGAGCTGTTTTTCCTCCAAATGTTCCCACTGAAAAGAACTGGACCCTGTAAAAATTACAACTGTTATCATTTTCAAACTGGAAATGTTGGTTACTCTTCCAGCAGGAGCTGTTTTTCCTCCAAATGTTCCCACTGAAAAGAACTGGACCCTGTAAAAATTACAACTGTTATCATTTTCAAACTGGAAATGTTGGTTACTCTTCCAGCAGGAGCTGTTTTTCCTCCAAATGTTCCCACTGAAAAGAACTGGACCCTGTAAAAATTACAACTGTTATCATTTTCAAACTGGAAATGTTGGTTACTCTTCCAGCAGGAGCTGTTTTTCCTCCAAATGTTCCCACTGAAAAGAACTGGACCCTGTAAAAATTACAACTGTTATCATTTTCAAACTGGAAATGTTGGTTACTCTTCCAGCAGGAGCTGTTTTTCCTCCAAATGTTCCCACTGAAAAGAACTGGACCCTGTAAAAATTACAACTGTTATCATTTTCAAACTGGAAATGTTGGTTACTCTTCCAGCAGGAGCTGTTTTTCCTCCAAATGTTCCCACTGAAAAGAACTGGACCCTGTAAAAATTACAACTGTTATCATTTTCAAACTGGAAATGTTGGTTACTCTTCCAGCAGGAGCTGTTTTTCCTCCAAATGTTCCCACTGAAAAGAACTGGACCCTGTAAAAATTACAACTGTTATCATTTTCAAACTGGAAATGTTGGTTACTCTTCCAGCAGGAGCTGTTTTTCCTCCAAATGTTCCCACTGAAAAGAACTGGACCCTGTAAAAATTACAACTGTTATCATTTTCAAACTGGAAATGTTGGTTACTCTTCCAGCAGGAGCTGTTTTTCCTCCAAATGTTCCCACTGAAAAGAACTGGACCCTGTAAAAATTACAACTGTTATCATTTTCAAACTGGAAATGTTGGTTACTCTTCCAGCAGGAGCTGTTTTTCCTCCAAATGTTCCCACTGAAAAGAACTGGACCCTGTAAAAATTACAACTGTTATCATTTTCAAACTGGAAATGTTGGTTACTCTTCCAGCAGGAGCTGTTTTTCCTCCAAATGTTCCCACTGAAAAGAACTGGACCCTGTAAAAATTACAACTGTTATCATTTTCAAACTGGAAATGTTGGTTACTCTTCCAGCAGGAGCTGTTTTTCCTCCAAATGTTCCCACTGAAAAGAACTGGACCCTGTAAAAATTACAACTGTTATCATTTCAAACTGGAAATGTTGGTTACTCTTCCAGCAGGAGCTGTTTTTCCTCCAAATGTTCCCACTGAAAAGAACTGGACCCTGTAAAAATTACAACTGTTATCATTTTCAAACTGGAAATGTTGGTTACTCTTCCAGCAGGAGCTGTTTTTCCTCCAAATGTTCCCACTGAAAAGAACTGGACCCTGTAAAAATTACAACTGTTATCATTTTCAAACTGGAAATGTTGGTTACTCTTCCAGCAGGAGCTGTTTTTCCTCCAAATGTTCCCACTGAAAAGAACTGGACCCTGTAAAAATTACAACTGTTATCATTTTCAAACTGGAAATGTTGGTTACTCTTCCAGCAGGAGCTGTTTTTTCCTCCAAATGTTCCCACTGAAAAGAACTGGACCCTGTAAAAATTACAACTGTTATCATTTTCAAACTGGAAATGTTGGTTACTCTTCCAGCAGGAGCTGTTTTTCCTCCAAATGTTCCCACTGAAAAGAACTGGACCCTGTAAAAATTACAACTGTTATCATTTTCAAACTGGAAATGTTGGTTACTCTTCCAGCAGGAGCTGTTTTTCCTCCAAATGTTCCCACTGAAAAGAACTGGACCCTGTAAAAATTACAACTGTTATCATTTTCAAACTGGAAATGTTGGTTACTCTTCCAGCAGGAGCTGTTTTTCCTCCAAATGTTCCCACTGAAAAGAACTGGACCCTGTAAAAATTACAACTGTTATCATTTTCAAACTGGAAATGTTGGTTACTCTTCCAGCAGGAGCTGTTTTTCCTCCAAATGTTCCCACTGAAAAGAACTGGACCCTGTAAAAATTACAACTGTTATCATTTTCAAACTGGAAATGTTGGTTACTCTTCCAGCAGGAGCTGTTTTTCCTCCAAATGTTCCCACTGAAAAGAACTGGACCCTGTAAAAATTACAACTGTTATCATTTTCAAACTGGAAATGTTGGTTACTCTTCCAGCAGGAGCTGTTTTTCCTCCAAATGTTCCCACTGAAAAGAACTGGACCCTGTAAAAATTACAACTGTTATCATTTTCAAACTGGAAATGTTGGTTACTCTTCCAGCAGGAGCTGTTTTTCCTCCAAATGTTCCCACTGAAAAGAACTGGACCCTGTAAAAATTACAACTGTTATCATTTTCAAACTGGAAATGTTGGTTACTCTTCCAGCAGGAGCTGTTTTTCCTCCAAATGTTCCCACTGAAAAGAACTGGACCCTGTAAAAATTACAACTGTTATCATTTTCAAACTGGAAATGTTGGTTACTCTTCCAGCAGGAGCTGTTTTTCCTCCAAATGTTCCCACTGAAAAGAACTGGACCCTGTAAAAATTACAACTGTTATCATTTTCAAACTGGAAATGTTGGTTACTCTTCCAGCAGGAGCTGTTTTTCCTCCAAATGTTCCCACTGAAAAGAACTGGACCCTGTAAAAATTACAACTGTTATCATTTTCAAACTGGAAATGTTGGTTACTCTTCCAGCAGGAGCTGTTTTTCCTCCAAATGTTCCCACTGAAAAGAACTGGACCCTGTAAAAATTACAACTGTTATCATTTTCAAACTGGAAATGTTGGTTACTCTTCCAGCAGGAGCTGTTTTTCCTCCAAATGTTCCCACTGAAAAGAACTGGACCCTGTAAAAATTACAACTGTTATCATTTTCAAACTGGAAATGTTGGTTACTCTTCCAGCAGGAGCTGTTTTTCCTCCAAATGTTCCCACTGAAAAGAACTGGACCCTGTAAAAATTACAACTGTTATCATTTTCAAACTGGAAATGTTGGTTACTCTTCCAGCAGGAGCTGTTTTTCCTCCAAATGTTCCCACTGAAAAGAACTGGACCCTGTAAAAATTACAACTGTTATCATTTTCAAACTGGAAATGTTGGTTACTCTTCCAGCAGGAGCTGTTTTTCCTCCAAATGTTCCCACTGAAAAGAACTGGACCCTGTAAAAATTACAACTGTTATCATTTTCAAACTGGAAATGTTGGTTACTCTTCCAGCAGGAGCTGTTTTTCCTCCAAATGTTCCCACTGAAAAGAACTGGACCCTGTAAAAATTACAACTGTTATCATTTTCAAACTGGAAATGTTGGTTACTCTTCCAGCAGGAGCTGTTTTTCCTCCAAATGTTCCCACTGAAAAGAACTGGACCCTGTAAAAATTACAACTGTTATCATTTTCAAACTGGAAATGTTGGTTACTCTTCCAGCAGGAGCTGTTTTTCCTCCAAATGTTCCCACTGAAAAGAACTGGACCCTGTAAAAATTACAACTGTTATCATTTTCAAACTGGAAATGTTGGTTACTCTTCCAGCAGGAGCTGTTTTTCCTCCAAATGTTCCCACTGAAAAGAACTGGACCCTGTAAAAATTACAACTGTTATCATTTTCAAACTGGAAATGTTGGTTACTCTTCCAGCAGGAGCTGTTTTTCCTCCAAATGTTCCCACTGAAAAGAACTGGACCCTGTAAAAATTACAACTGTTATCATTTTCAAACTGGAAATGTTGGTTACTCTTCCAGCAGGAGCTGTTTTTCCTCCAAATGTTCCCACTGAAAAGAACTGGACCCTGTAAAAATTACAACTGTTATCATTTTCAAACTGGAAATGTTGGTTACTCTTCCAGCAGGAGCTGTTTTTTCCTCCAAATGTTCCCACTGAAAAGAACTGGACCCTGTAAAAATTACAACTGTTATCATTTTCAAACTGGAAATGTTGGTTACTCTTCCAGCAGGAGCTGTTTTTCCTCCAAATGTTCCCACTGAAAAGAACTGGACCCTGTAAAAATTACAACTGTTATCATTTTCAAACTGGAAATGTTGGTTACTCTTCCAGCAGGAGCTGTTTTTCCTCCAAATGTTCCCACTGAAAAGAACTGGACCCTGTAAAAATTACAACTGTTATCATTTTCAAACTGGAAATGTTGGTTACTCTTCCAGCAGGAGCTGTTTTTCCTCCAAATGTTCCCACTGAAAAGAACTGGACCCTGTAAAAATTACAACTGTTATCATTTTCAAACTGGAAATGTTGGTTACTCTTCCAGCAGGAGCTGTTTTTCCTCCAAATGTTCCCACTGAAAAGAACTGGACCCTGTAAAAATTACAACTGTTATCATTTTCAAACTGGAAATGTTGGTTACTCTTCCAGCAGGAGCTGTTTTTTCCTCCAAATGTTCCCACTGAAAAGAACTGGACCCTGTAAAAATTACAACTGTTATCATTTTCAAACTGGAAATGTTGGTTACTCTTCCAGCAGGAGCTGTTTTTCCTCCAAATGTTCCCACTGAAAAGAACTGGACCCTGTAAAAATTACAACTGTTATCATTTTCAAACTGGAAATGTTGGTTACTCTTCCAGCAGGAGCTGTTTTTCCTCCAAATGTTCCCACTGAAAAGAACTGGACCCTGTAAAAATTACAACTGTTATCATTTTCAAACTGGAAATGTTGGTTACTCTTCCAGCAGGAGCTGTTTTTCCTCCAAATGTTCCCACTGAAAAGAACTGGACCCTGTAAAAATTACAACTGTTATCATTTTCAAACTGGAAATGTTGGTTACTCTTCCAGCAGGAGCTGTTTTTCCTCCAAATGTTCCCACTGAAAAGAACTGGACCCTGTAAAAATTACAACTGTTATCATTTTCAAACTGGAAATGTTGGTTACTCTTCCAGCAGGAGCTGTTTTTCCTCCAAATGTTCCCACTGAAAAGAACTGGACCCTGTAAAAATTACAACTGTTATCATTTTCAAACTGGAAATGTTGGTTACTCTTCCAGCAGGAGCTGTTTTTCCTCCAAATGTTCCCACTGAAAAGAACTGGACCCTGTAAAAATTACAACTGTTATCATTTTCAAACTGGAAATGTTGGTTACTCTTCCAGCAGGAGCTGTTTTTCCTCCAAATGTTCCCACTGAAAAGAACTGGACCCTGTAAAAATTACAACTGTTATCATTTTCAAACTGGAAATGTTGGTTACTCTTCCAGCAGGAGCTGTTTTTTCCTCCAAATGTTCCCACTGAAAAGAACTGGACCCTGTAAAAATTACAACTGTTATCATTTTCAAACTGGAAATGTTGGTTACTCTTCCAGCAGGAGCTGTTTTTCCTCCAAATGTTCCCACTGAAAAGAACTGGACCCTGTAAAAATTACAACTGTTATCATTTTCAAACTGGAAATGTTGGTTACTCTTCCAGCAGGAGCTGTTTTTCCTCCAAATGTTCCCACTGAAAAGAACTGGACCCTGTAAAAATTACAACTGTTATCATTTTCAAACTGGAAATGTTGGTTACTCTTCCAGCAGGAGCTGTTTTTCCTCCAAATGTTCCCACTGAAAAGAACTGGACCCTGTAAAAATTACAACTGTTATCATTTTCAAACTGGAAATGTTGGTTACTCTTCCAGCAGGAGCTGTTTTTCCTCCAAATGTTCCCACTGAAAAGAACTGGACCCTGTAAAAATTACAACTGTTATCATTTTCAAACTGGAAATGTTGGTTACTCTTCCAGCAGGAGCTGTTTTTCCTCCAAATGTTCCCACTGAAAAGAACTGGACCCTGTAAAAATTACAACTGTTATCATTTTCAAACTGGAAATGTTGGTTACTCTTCCAGCAGGAGCTGTTTTTCCTCCAAATGTTCCCACTGAAAAGAACTGGACCCTGTAAAAATTACAACTGTTATCATTTTCAAACTGGAAATGTTGGTTACTCTTCCAGCAGGAGCTGTTTTTCCTCCAAATGTTCCCACTGAAAAGAACTGGACCCTGTAAAAATTACAACTGTTATCATTTTCAAACTGGAAATGTTGGTTACTCTTCCAGCAGGAGCTGTTTTTCCTCCAAATGTTCCCACTGAAAAGAACTGGACCCTGTAAAAATTACAACTGTTATCATTTTCAAACTGGAAATGTTGGTTACTCTTCCAGCAGGAGCTGTTTTTCCTCCAAATGTTCCCACTGAAAAGAACTGGACCCTGTAAAAATTACAACTGTTATCATTTTCAAACTGGAAATGTTGGTTACTCTTCCAGCAGGAGCTGTTTTTCCTCCAAATGTTCCCACTGAAAAGAACTGGACCCTGTAAAAATTACAACTGTTATCATTTTCAAACTGGAAATGTTGGTTACTCTTCCAGCAGGAGCTGTTTTTCCTCCAAATGTTCCCACTGAAAAGAACTGGACCCTGTAAAAATTACAACTGTTATCATTTTCAAACTGGAAATGTTGGTTACTCTTCCAGCAGGAGCTGTTTTTTCCTCCAAATGTTCCCACTGAAAAGAACTGGACCCTGTAAAAATTACAACTGTTATCATTTTCAAACTGGAAATGTTGGTTACTCTTCCAGCAGGAGCTGTTTTTCCTCCAAATGTTCCCACTGAAAAGAACTGGACCCTGTAAAAATTACAACTGTTATCATTTTCAAACTGGAAATGTTGGTTACTCTTCCAGCAGGAGCTGTTTTTCCTCCAAATGTTCCCACTGAAAAGAACTGGACCCTGTAAAAATTACAACTGTTATCATTTTCAAACTGGAAATGTTGGTTACTCTTCCAGCAGGAGCTGTTTTTCCTCCAAATGTTCCCACTGAAAAGAACTGGACCCTGTAAAAATTACAACTGTTATCATTTTCAAACTGGAAATGTTGGTTACTCTTCCAGCAGGAGCTGTTTTTCCTCCAAATGTTCCCACTGAAAAGAACTGGACCCTGTAAAAATTACAACTGTTATCATTTTCAAACTGGAAATGTTGGTTACTCTTCCAGCAGGAGCTGTTTTTCCTCCAAATGTTCCCACTGAAAAGAACTGGACCCTGTAAAAATTACAACTGTTATCATTTTCAAACTGGAAATGTTGGTTACTCTTCCAGCAGGAGCTGTTTTTCCTCCAAATGTTCCCACTGAAAAGAACTGGACCCTGTAAAAATTACAACTGTTATCATTTTCAAACTGGAAATGTTGGTTACTCTTCCAGCAGGAGCTGTTTTTCCTCCAAATGTTCCCACTGAAAAGAACTGGACCCTGTAAAAATTACAACTGTTATCATTTTCAAACTGGAAATGTTGGTTACTCTTCCAGCAGGAGCTGTTTTTCCTCCAAATGTTCCCACTGAAAAGAACTGGACCCTGTAAAAATTACAACTGTTATCATTTTCAAACTGGAAATGTTGGTTACTCTTCCAGCAGGAGCTGTTTTTTCCTCCAAATGTTCCCACTGAAAAGAACTGGACCCTGTAAAAATTACAACTGTTATCATTTTCAAACTGGAAATGTTGGTTACTCTTCCAGCAGGAGCTGTTTTTCCTCCAAATGTTCCCACTGAAAAGAACTGGACCCTGTAAAAATTACAACTGTTATCATTTTCAAACTGGAAATGTTGGTTACTCTTCCAGCAGGAGCTGTTTTTCCTCCAAATGTTCCCACTGAAAAGAACTGGACCCTGTAAAAATTACAACTGTTATCATTTTCAAACTGGAAATGTTGGTTACTCTTCCAGCAGGAGCTGTTTTTTCCTCCAAATGTTCCCACTGAAAAGAACTGGACCCTGTAAAAATTACAACTGTTATCATTTTCAAACTGGAAATGTTGGTTACTCTTCCAGCAGGAGCTGTTTTTCCTCCAAATGTTCCCACTGAAAAGAACTGGACCCTGTAAAAATTACAACTGTTATCATTTTCAAACTGGAAATGTTGGTTACTCTTCCAGCAGGAGCTGTTTTTTCCTCCAAATGTTCCCACTGAAAAGAACTGGACCCTGTAAAAATTACAACTGTTATCATTTTCAAACTGGAAATGTTGGTTACTCTTCCAGCAGGAGCTGTTTTTCCTCCAAATGTTCCCACTGAAAAGAACTGGACCCTGTAAAAATTACAACTGTTATCATTTTCAAACTGGAAATGTTGGTTACTCTTCCAGCAGGAGCTGTTTTTCCTCCAAATGTTCCCACTGAAAAGAACTGGACCCTGTAAAAATTACAACTGTTATCATTTTCAAACTGGAAATGTTGGTTACTCTTCCAGCAGGAGCTGTTTTTCCTCCAAATGTTCCCACTGAAAAGAACTGGACCCTGTAAAAATTACAACTGTTATCATTTTCAAACTGGAAATGTTGGTTACTCTTCCAGCAGGAGCTGTTTTTTCCTCCAAATGTTCCCACTGAAAAGAACTGGGACCC